>NC_134455.1:280137146-280439146 GCF_047948215.1 Lycorma delicatula | reverse complement strand
CCATACCAGGGCTGCATATAGCGCTGACGATATCATGGCTGATGTGATCGGTCTCCTGACTGAAGCTCTAGGTATGCTATGGTTGTTGAACATTCCTCTTAACGCCCTTATAGTGGGGGCTACCCGTTTGCATATCATCTATATGTGCGCTCCAAATTTAAGACTCTTATCGAGCATTACACCAAGGTATTTGGTGCAACTCACCTCTAAGATATGCTCCCCTCGTATTGCGATGTAGATTCCCCGGACTCTTCTTCTACCGGAGAAAAGAATACATCTCGACTTGGCAGGGGACACCTGTAACTTGTTGCTTTCTAGCCATTCGTCGATTATTCCGAGAGACTGATTAGCTTTGACCTCTAATTCTCTACTTCTCGATCCTTGACCAGAATTGCCACATCATCCGCATAACCTACGATAGTTACCCCTTCCGGGTAACGCAGTCTAAAGATCTGGTCATAAAAAATATTCCAGAGCAGGGGTCCTAACACTGACCCCTGCGGAACACCTCCAAATATCTGAAATGTAACAGTTCCTTCAATCGTTCTGATTTCCGTATATCCTTCATGCAGGTAGTGATTAATTTCGTTAATTAAATACATACTGGTGTTCATTCTTTTTAACGCATTTATAATCGCAGGCCAAGGGACTGAGCCGCAGGCATTTTTTATATCTAATAGTATCATTAAAGGTAGTCTTCTTGTCCGCCAGGTGCCCTCCCGAATTCCTGCCGCCCAATTTGTCACCCTATTAATTGCGTTTATGGTTGAGTATCCTTTACGAAAACCGTATTGATCTACATGTAGACTCTTCTTCTGTTCTAATTCTTCTTGCAGTCTACACGCAATTAATCTCTCCACCACTTTTCCCATGTTATTGATCAAGCTGATAGGGCGGTATTCACCTTGTCCCGCAGTAGCACCCGGTTTGGGCAAGAAGACTGTTCTGGCTGCTTTCCAACAGTTACAGAAGACACAATTCTGCAGTCCATAGCTAGCGACATCGACTAATTCCCACGGAATCACTTCAGCGAGGCTCTTGATGATTGAAGTGGGACCCCTGGACAGCACACGTTTACTATCAATAGTAGTAACGGTTTATTCAACGCTTTGCAGCCCATGAGCTACTAGTTTTTAAAAAATTGACATTCTTAATTGCTATTAGTTTTTTTATAATAAATTTAATATATTCCTTCAAACTTTAATTTGGTCTCTAAATAGTACATATAAACTTAATTAAAATAAAGGGTGTGTGTGTGCTTGTGCGCGCATATAGAAAATTTTACTTTTAATTACAAAAAAAATAATTAGGTTCATAAAAGTTAATTCGAATGAGTTACTAAACATGCATTTAAGAATTTATCTCTCTAATAAGTTTCATTTCACATAGAAAGCTGACATTCTTTTCAGTAAAATTTAAAATTAGTTCATAATTCAAAACATTTTAATGATAAGAAAACTTCATATCTTGAGCAAAATCAGCTTTATATGTAGATTTTATATAAACTGAATCAATAGCAACATATTCATCTCATAATTGCTTACGGACGGTAGATTGTGTTTCTAAAAAAATTCTTAAAAATTGTTCTTTGTACAAATTCGGTATTTAAGGAATAATTGCAATTATTTTTTTTTTGTATACATTAAAAATAAAAAATAAAACTTTTTTATAAAAAGCCAGATTAAATTCAGTATTATTTCAATTCACTACAACTTTTCATTATTATAATAACAAAAATCATTTTAGTATTCAGAAATATTTCTGTTTATATAATAGAAAATTGGAGTATCAAGAAAGATACTCCAAAAGAATTTATGGAGAATGTAATCAGATTGTAGTCGCAATTAAATTTAGAAGACTTTTAACCTTCTTATTTCAGGTTAAAATATAATTACGCTTAAATAAAGCAATCTTTCTTACACATTCCTTAAAATCACCGTAGAAAAATTTACATCTTGTTTTTAAGAAGAATTTAATTTTTAACCTAGTAAATATATATGCTATCCTATTTTAACTAGTATTTTAGAAATCTATTATAGTCTCCTGTAGTTAGAAGCGACATTTCGGATAATTTGCTTTCATATAATTACCTATAATAACAGAAAATTGCGTCGTGAAGGACTTGGAATAAGACTGGAAAAGCGTGTTTTCAATAAAACATGGTTCATGTTACTATTTGCTCGACTGCTTGATCACTTTTGTTAAGACAGTTCTACTTATTTATATCTTTACAATCATCATTGTTATGAAGGATACGTTAATCTAATATATATACAAATTTTATCTATATTCGCTTAAATTGTTTACCCTAAAAACTCATAAAATATTCGGTTTTTAGTAGGAAAACACTGGAGTTTTTTTTTTTGGTTTCCATCAAAATTTGAATTTCAAACATTTTTATGGGTTTTTCAAACCAATGAAATATCAACATGATTGTTTTTCTAACTGGTGTTTGTCTACATTAAAAATTGTAATTTATCTATTCCAAATTACTGTTATAAATATTTATTATTGATAAATTATCACTAACTTGTTGATTGTAAGTAATACACTGTCACCGAATTCATTTAGGAGTGTAGGGTAGGTAGTAGTATCTCTGGGAACCCGATAGGTTGGAAGTAGAAGTTATAGTTTGAACGAAACTATGTTTAAAAAATTTTGGAAAGTATTGATGCTAGCTGTATTGTATTCGTCAATTTAACTTTCTTTTATAATTTGTTATGATGTAGATCATTTAAAGCGTTCTATAAAAATATTTCTGATAAATTTGTACGAATTCAGAACATTTTTGCGTGATAAAACTTTTACCTAGCGGTGTATGATTTGGTTTACTGGCATTTCTCCCGCCATCATCCCATTCAGTCGCCCTAAAGCATTAGAAAGAATGTCCGTGCCACAAAGGGCTACTGTGCCTCATAGTAGTTTACGCGACCAGATTCCTAAATAGCTCTTCCAACTAAATTAATTGGCGTGAACGGTATAAGCACGGCCGATTCCACCGAATGCTTGCGTCCAGCCGTTCACATATGTTATATATTTTCGCAGTGGGTAGACGCACCACGTTTTATACTAAAATATATAATTCTGTCATAAATTTAAACATTTATTTCGTCAATTTAATTTAATTAATAAGACAGCAATTGGCTGCCACGCCTAGGTCACTGAATACGAGCAAGTACCTGTCCACCATTTATAGCTTTCTTTTTTCATGTTTAGCCTCCAGTAATTACTGTTCAGGTAATATTTCAGAGGGTGAATGAGTATAATATGTATGAGTATAAATGAAGTGCAGTTTTGTACAGTGTCAGTTCGACCATTCCTGAGATGGATGGTTAATTGAAACCCAACCACCAAAGAACTCCGGTATCCATGATCCAGTATTCAAATCCGTGCAAAAATAACTGACTTCACTAGGATCTCTTGACTTCGAAATCAGCTGATTTGAGAAGACGCGTTCACCACTAGAGCAACCCGTTTAAGTCACCATTTATAGCTGCTTGGAGCTATTAGTCGGTGGTCGATCATTCCTCAAGGGCAGCTTTCTCCAACAACGAGGTAAGACTATTTCCCTTATATATACTACTGATGCCGGTTGAACATTGTAACTGCATCAAGGAACTCCAACAACACAGTCCGACAATTCGGCTTACGCCCCATTTACTCGCTGCTTGTGACTGGCCAAATTTCTCCCTGACCTCTAAATTCCAGGGTGACCCGAGTTTCGGCCTCCCCAAGAGTAGGGCAGTCGTACATCATGTACATTCGACTAGACCTCCCCGCAGACAGACAGCTCATCAGTTGCCAGGCGGCACATGAACAGGTATTGCTTCAAATTTACGTGGTTTGGGAGCACCTGGGTCCCCGTTACTCTTAAAAATGATCCTTAGGCGTACCATCCCCCAGTCCTATATAAGATTAAAGAAGGACCTTCCCTTAGCCGTGGTGTTCCATTCAGGCTATGCTTCCATTGCGTGGCTCTGAAGCTTCTTCCGCAAGCGGGAGATGGGCGACTATACGAAATTTAGTTCAGGTCCATTGTGATCACCGTTCCGCTCCTCTACACGCCCGGCTCGAAACCGCATCCCAAATCCCTTGACCTCCCGATCTCTTCGCAACTTCCACATGACTGCCCGTACTTTCAACACCAAATCGATTGGGAGAGCCTTTCCCAATACGATAGTAGCTTCATAGGAAGTTGTTTAAAATATACCAGTGGATATAACGATACCTCTGCGCTGGGGACTCCTTAAATTTAGAATAAGTGCTCGATTTCTATCCAACCTATGCACCCATAAGTTTATTCAAAACAGTTCAACTCTACTTAGCGTTGTAATGGTTGACTGTCATCACTTTCTGCATAGATAGACTTTGAGAAAACTGCGATAGTAGAGAAGTAACGAAGGAGATTTCAATGTGTAGAGTTGCAGTTTTCTAAAGAGCTGGTGTTCATTATGATTTTTTTTTCTGAATAATTCTGGTTATATAATATTTGCAGTTTAGTAGCTGAATTGTGCATAAATAGCAAATGTATAGTGATATGGTAACATTTTACCAGAAATGACTTATTCCTTTAAAGTAAATCATAGTAAATAAATCGATAAATCAAAGGTTTTCACATGCTCTTCGATGTTTACAAAAATTTGATGTATCGTAAGTTGAATGAAAATGAAGTTCGAATTTTTGAAGCAATGGAATATCATAACCTAACATCACAGCCCATTTCGTTGTACGAATGTCTAAAAAATATTGATACAAGATCTCATGATGTTTAATTACACATGGCCTCAATAACTGTAGACACTAATGATCCAGATTTCTTTACAACATGTTATTAAACTAGGTATCTAATCTAAATAAATACTGAATATTGCAGTGCAAGAATACTGAATATTGCAGTGCACCTGTAGTTAAATATTAGATCAGGTGTCTGATCTTATGATTTGATCATGTAATGATTTGACAAATGATATGTTCAAGGAGATATAAAGAAGTATTCAGATTAATACAGATTGATACCATATAATTTTATTCATAGAAATATTTTAAGCTCGCTCACTCTGTATCCCGTGTACTGGATGATGAAATTGGAGGATGAAAAGGAATTGATGGGATGTATCTTACTGTAAATAAGAGAGAGTTTGAAACTGTAATATAGTTGTTAATACTGAGTAGATAAACAAATGTTCTAACAGAACCTTCAAATAAAATTCCCACAACAAAAGAAATCGTACGGTAAATTGTTATGTCAGAAATATAAGAATTCATGAAACTCTCATTTCTTAATTGAAATAGATAATCTTTTAGTTACGTAATTGTCTTGTTTGGTAATGGTGTAACTCTTTTGATGAACTAAGCCTATATCGAGATAAATTCGTAATAAACTTTCGCATTTTTATGCAGTTAAATACGTCTTCATATATAAATTTGTTTCACATACCTCTAGAAAATAAAATTAGTAATTAAGTAATGTTTTATAAGTCGGGTGTTTAGTGTATTTTAGGTGTTTCATGAATGTGCAGTTGTAGAAGTTAAAACAAAACATTTTATCTATAATTTTCATGACGTACAACATTCACGGTTCATTCCTTAAGGATAATTTTATGTGTAGACCAAAGTGAATGTTTTTTGATATTCATTATTATAAATAAATTTATTGTTCAACTTTCTTATTGATTCCTTTAGTCACGTTATTGTGAATACGTAAGGTGTGAAGCGAGCGGTATCCCGTCGATAAAGTGTGGAATGCATGAAAGATTAAGCTTACTGAACTGAAGTGACTAACTCACTCATGAACTCAATTCATTTAAATGTTTATTCGTCATTTATAATTTAAGTATTTCTCTTATGTTCTATGAACTTTAATTTTAGATGATTAAAAACTGAATTTACACCGTTTCGTAAATAATTTAACTGGTATAATAAGTAATTCGTAAAAGCAGTAGTCTTTATGTACCATTTAGCAATAAAATTTGTAATTAAATAAGGCGCCTTAAGAAGTAAACTATTAGCGATGAACTTCATAAATATTTTTATGATTCATGTCCATTTAAAATGAAATTATTTGTTACATGTAAGTTAATAATTCTATATGTTAATTTATCCATTTTTTCTGAGCACGCTTTATTGTGTACACGAATTAGAAAATATACGACTATTATGGTTAATACCTAAGACAGTCATCAAAATTACAACAAATCAATTTAATTTTACATTAGTCTGAAGTTTCCAGATATTTTTAAAATAAACGAAATTTAATTATGCAATCAATTTTTAAAAAAAGTATTTATTTGCAACAATTTAGGCCTAAAGAATAGTAGAATGACTATCAAATCTTGCATATTTAAAAAATGTACATACCCGAGTTTTATTACAGATCCTTTTACAATAAATGTAAAAGTTTGATAGAAAAAAATTTAATTATAAAACTAATTTAAAAACAAAAGTGCTAATGAAAGATGGTAAGGTTATTATTGATTCAAAAATAAACCTAAAAGAAATCTAAAATATATAATGAAGATATATTTGGTAGATGTGTGAAAAATATGATTTTTCTGTTCCCTAATAGAAATCGGAAAACCTTTTAAATTTTGAAGGATTTTACTTGTCTTTTACAAGAAAAACTTATAACCAGAAGGTGACTGTATGGGAATTTTTAATTAGAAACGGTGGAGTGATACAAATAACATAGATTGTAGATTGTGAAAGTTGTAAAATCAAACTAGGAATGATTCCGGTAAGGTGCAGCGTTTTAGAAGTTTTAAGGTAACTGATGTTCGATGCATTCTAAACAACGGAAGACTTACTGTCTTTACGTAAAAAAATTTTGAGACCTAAAGCAGAGAAAATTTAAAACCTTTTTTTTTTATTTAACTAGAACGTTTTCAACTGTGAAAATGCTGTACTAATTAGAAATAAGGCATTTACAAAGATTTATTATTTTGTTAACAATATCAAATGTACCCAATTTTGATACAATTTATACAAACGTTAAATTCATAGTATCGTAATTTTTTGGATTTGAGTGACTTAGTTCACCAGAATCCACTATATTTTGCTCAAACTCAACTTCTGTACATACAAGTACGTAGATAATTTTAAAGCTTACTACCGTGTTTCATAAAATAGTGAGAAAAACTAGGAATTTTTCATCTTATTTCACATTTATATATATATATATTTTTTTTTAATTTTCCAATTTCAGTTAGAGAACAAGATAATGCTCAAAACCAAAACAAAAATTTTCTGAAAATCTAAATCTTGACGGCTACTTCGTTTGTGAAAAATTTCATCAGTACATGTGCGGAAAAGTAAACGAAAAATTAAGAAATATTTATAAAATGTATTAAAATATTATCAAATCAAACCAAAACCATAAACCCACCTCACTAAAAGAACTAAACCAAGCATTAAAAGAAATGAAAAATCACAAAGCAAGCGGGGAAGACCAGACAGTAGTAAAACTTTGGAAATACTTCTTCAAGGAGACTAAACAGTTTCAAAAAAATCTCCAAAAATCTGGAAAGAGGAAAAATTTCTTAAACACTCCGAAAACTACAAAGGAATTTCACTATTAGATTGCACATATAAAATATTCTCAAGAATAATGCTGAATAAAATGAAATATCAACTCGAAAATGAACTGGGAGAATATCAAGGGGGGATTTAGACCGTGAAGAAGCTGTCCTGAGCAAATAATCACGCTCAAACCAATAATGGATTTACACAAAATGAAACGAAGACAACTAGTAATATCATTCATAATTTCCAAAAAGCCTACAACATTATTCATAGACCATCAATGCTGAAAATACTAAGAAACCTAGGATTATATCCGAAACTAGTAAAAATGATAGAACTATCGTTAACTGACACATACTCCAAAATAAAATTCAGAGGAGAAATATCAGAACCATTTCTAATCAAAACAGGTTTAAGACAAGGAGATGGATTATCCCTACTGCTCTTCAACTGCGCCCTAGAATATGTAATGAGAGAGTGGTACAAAAAATACCCACCACACGTAACAATTGAAGCAAGGAAACATGTAAACCATATCAAAGTAAACTGTCTAGAATTTGCAGATAATCTAGCGTTTCTAGTCAATAATATCGCAGAAGGTAGAATCCACGTAACTTCATTAGAAGAACTAGCAGGGAAAATAGGCCTAAGAATATCATACGAAAAGACTATAATAACGGCCATAAATCCCCTAATATTGAACCATGTAATCATAAACGGACAGAAAGTCGAGCTGCTTTAACGGTTTAAATATTACCGAAAGGAAATATCATACATGACCACAAAGAAATAAACTGGAAAGAAAGATAAATTATAAAATTTAATTTAATTATAGAATAATTTATAATTTAATTATATTTATAATTAATTATTTATTTTATATTTATAATTTATTTATAATTTAATTATATTTATAATTATAATTTAATTATAAAATTATAAAAGCTCAATTATGAACAAAATACCACCAAAATAACATACAATAAAAGATGCATCTCATAAAAACCAAACTCAGATATTACAAAACTGTAATCAGACCTATAATATAATATGGAAGCGAAACACTCTTCAAACTACAATCCAACAATTCCTACTCAGAGGAGATGCAAAGAATAAAAAGAATATGCATAAATAAAACACGACTTACTGATGGGAGAAAATGAAGACTCATACCAAGCCAAGAGGTACATAAAGACGTAGAACCAGCTCTAGACTACTTCAGAAAGAAAAGAATCTCATTCTTTGGACACATAATAAGAACGGAACCAAACAGGCTCGTCAGGAAACTGGTCAAGAAATACTGGTAAATGTCCAAAACACCGACCTGGATGACCGAAATTAAACGAGATATGCAAGAATTAGAAATCACAATAGAAGATTTACCAAACAAAACTGACAATATAAAAATACTAAAAGAAGCAAACTCCAGATTTAAAATTAAAGAAAATAAAATAAAAAGTGTTTGTTCAGACGAACTCAAAAAAGCAAGATCTGACAGAATGAAGAAGTACTGGGAAGCAATAAAAAAAATAATAATAATAATAAAAAGAAAAGACTAACCAAAGTTGACTAGTGGTCCACTGCACTGTGACCTCAAAAAAAAAAAACAAAAAAAAAAAAACAGAAGGATCTCAGAATAAACGCAATCAAATAAAGGAAAAATACAAACGTTTTAGTTAAAATACGTTGTCCATTTAGTCAATGTCAGTAAATTCGTATGATTGTCTGATGGTGTTGGCGATAGTTTATTTGACATCATTTAGCAAATTGTTTTATAGATCGATTTCAGCAAAATACTTTTTTACCAGCTTATTTAGATAACTCTCTATCTTAGTGTATTTTTTACTTTTAAAATCTCAAGAAAAATATTGTAAAATGGAAGAAAATCAGAACTTTGTGAATGAATGTTTTAATATAAATTAAATCATTTTCCTTATGTAACGCGCGACAAAAATCTCGAAATGATAAATGGCTGAGTTCGTTCTATCAAATAACTAATAAACAGTCTTTTCTCTTGTTCTCATCAGTTCTGTGAGTATTTAGATATTTTCCATTTGTCAATCTTTTTTATGTAATAGCTGTTTCAGTAAGATATCGTAATTTTTAAAATCTTAAAAAATTGTTAAATTTATTTCGATTTCCTACAAAATGCTAACAGTATAAATAAAATATCCACTGATATATTTGTTTAGAGAAATGTTATTATACTCTAACGAGACCGGTATAACGGATCTGAAAGAAGAAAGTAGTAGAAAACATAATAATGGGAAGAATCCAGAAAGGGATTAAAAGAAACCCTTTTAGTAAAGGTAACAGGTTAGCTTAACAATCATCGTCTTTTGTAATAATGTCTACTGACAAACCTAAAACAGATGTTGTTCTGTGAGGAGAGTTGCCGGATCACGGTAGGAATGAATAGGAATGAAAGGGAAGTATAAATGCTCCGGGAAAGACCAGTTGAAAGCAGTCTAAGCGAGACGTTATGATGCGAGGAGAGTCCACGAGAGTGCTACAATAGAGGATTATTTGCGAGCTCGACGCGATTAAGGTGACGTCGCAAGTAATTCCTGGACAGGAAAACAAGAAATGGTTCGGTGAGTTACTGTAACTCTCTCTGTGAAAGAAATAATTTGCTAAATTTCATTCATAAATTGTTAGGGTAGTTTTATTTGTGAGCAACAAAGGTATTTGCAGTGGAAGACTTTATACTCGTTTTATTTATTGTAATATTGTTGTTAATACAAGAGTAGTGGTTAAAAGTTTAGACTAGCGGGCATACGAATATCTTTTGTCATTGGGACTGAATTCTGCTTTTCATTATTTATCTATCTGTGACTAAATCCCGACGATTACTTTAAATTCTGTTTTGTTTGTAATCCCTGTTTATTACTATTACTATTAATATTTATCATCATTATTGTTATTATTATTATTATTATTATTATTATTATTATTATTATTATTATTATTATTATTATTATTATTATTATTATTATTATTATTATTATTATTATTATTATTATTATTATTATTATTATTATTATTATTATTATTATTATTGTGGTTATGATTATTACTATTTTTTATTATTTGTTTCATTATTGTCATTTACTATTATAATTACCATTATTATTATTGATTTGTCTTGTATTATTTATGCTTTCAAACCAACAATTTTTAATCATATAAACTTTTTCATTTGTCAATCTGTGAATATCCTGATCGAGCTGCGAACACGTGACAATGTATTTTAGCCCGCTACCATTAATATACTTGTACATTACACCACAATATCGATATTCAGTTCCATCGATATACATTATTTTCAAAATAAAATAGTAACTGACCCCTTGAATTATTAGAAGTAGTTCAGAACATCAGCTATACAGTCTATTTATTATGTGATCAAACAGAAAATTTCTTTCTGTAGCGATTAGATTAGCAATAATTTGAAAATGATATTTTTTCCATTTCATACAATAATTCATTCCATCGATGGTTGATATTTATTTATATACTTATATTCTTATTCAAATTATCAAAAGGAAAGTGGCAGGTTATTTATTAATTCTTAAAAATATTCATTCATTATTGATAACAGTTACTTTTAAAATAGTCAATAACAAGAAACTGTTGATTCAAGGTACCTAATTGTGTGAAAAAAGCAACAATAAGAAAATATTGGTTTTTGGACAATTAATAAAAAAATATTTTGAAAATCTTTTTATTGCGAAATTCAAACCAGCGTGAATTTAAATTATGTTAAAGTAAAATAAAACAGAATTCTTATTTAGTTTTGTAAAAGCAAATCTGTGTAATAATTTGAGTTTTTGCAAAACGAGGTATAATCTCAATAGTCATCAGGAAAGTTATAACGATACTTGTTTAATATCGAAAATATGTTAATAAGATACGATATTGATGAATCTAATCAATTGTATTTAAAAGATAATAATTATCTGAATACTTAATTTTAAAAATAAATAAATTTATTTAAACGCTAAAAAAATAAAAATCACTAACATAAATAAAGCATTTTATTTGTTTTGTACATCTGTGAAAAAACGGATTTCATATTTATACTAAATATATTCAAAATATAAGAAATTATTGCGTAATAAAGGCAGTAAAATATTTGTAAAGTATTTATTTCTCTTCTTACAATAGTGTAAAATTCCACTAAAATGTTCACAAAACTCCTTGTCCAAACACTATCAGAGGAAGTGTTGTACCAGTAAAAAAAGTTTATTAAAAATTTGAACTAAATAACTAAAACAAATTCTCGATTTTTAAAAATTATACATATATATATATATATATATATATAAATTATTCAGCGTTATCATCAGCATTAAAAAATTTAACCAGTTCAATGGTATAAAGAGAGCTTCCTTCTCCTTCTAAAACGCAATGTTCCTTCACTTTACGAATAATACAATTTTCGAAAAAAAATATTTTCATATACTTAACTAGTACAGGACAAGAACAAAATGCAGGTTATCATCTTAACCATCATTATTACACATTGAGCATTTTTTAACTAGCTGCAAATAAATATTTATTTAAATGAATATATTTTAGTATGACACTCATAAATCGATTGATCGAAATCTCGTTTTCCTTACTATAAAAGTAGACATTTGATACTTAATAATACTTAATAATTCAACCGTTGAATGTTAAAATTTGCCTGAACAGGAAGATGGAAATTATTTATTTTAATTTAAAAACGCCTCGGGTCTTGACTTAGTGACGAAAGAATGGTTTTAGACATCATGTACATTAAGGATCTCTTTAACACTGCGGACGTCATACTTTCCAGCGGAATGGAAGATCTCACAGGAGGTAATGATCTCTAAACCAGGGAAGCCTGTACAGGAGGTTTCTTCTTACAGGCCAATTAAGTTAGCTCTTCTTACGCTTTAGGTTTTCTCTAGGAGCTAGTTAGAACACTGGTCGCTAAATTTTTTCAAGGTTCCGTTGCTGTTTGTGGCACAGACATTCGGTCTTATGGTTTAGGGCGACCAAATGGGGTGGCGGCAGGAGAAATTCCAAGCAAACCAATTACAAGCCAATTTGCTTCTTACCAGTCATATCTAAATTGTTTGAGCTGTTACTTTGCAGGCTTAGGCCAATTTTGTAGGGCGAGGAGATAATTTCGGACCACCAATTTGGGTTCAGGTACGGCCACTCTACCATCGAACAACCCCATATAGTTGTCAAGGTCATCAATGAATGCCTGGAGGAAAGAAACTTCTGCTCGGCGGCATTCTTACACATGCAAGAGGTCGTTGATAAGGTATGGTTGCCTGACTTGCTCTATAAATTAAAATTAAAACTTCCTCCACAATACAACCTTGTCTTACGGAATTATTTTGAGAGACATTTTTCTCATATAAGATGTAATGATGAGTTATCGAAATTCTTTGGCAATAGGTTGGGTGTCCCTCAGGACTCTGTATTAGATGCTGTATTATATTCCATATTTACAGAGGACCTACAACCCTGGAAGATTGAATCGTCGCCACATTTTCCAATGACACTGCTATCCTTGCCATTAACGAAGACTCTGGCGTAGCCTCACGGGATCTGCCAA
This sequence comes from Lycorma delicatula, assembly GCF_047948215.1. NCBI lineage: Eukaryota > Metazoa > Arthropoda > Insecta > Hemiptera > Fulgoridae > Lycorma > Lycorma delicatula. The sequence continues at coordinate 280,426,032 of NC_134455.1, read as the reverse complement.
TGGCAGAAAAAATAAAAGATTAAAGTTAATCAGAATAAATCAAAGCATGTCACATTCGCCATGCGAAAGGGTGACTGTCATTGTATGTACTTGGATAGTGTCTTGATCTCACAAGCAAAGAGTGTGCGGCACCAAGGACTTCACCTAGATCGGCGTTTGAACTGAAAGTGTAACGTGAGGATGAACAGAAAACAAGTAAATGCGAAGTATAGGGTGAATTGGCTGCTACGGAGAAACTCCCGCCTCACGTTGTCCAATAATATACTGATTTACAAGGTTATACTACGACCAATCTTTACTTATGGGGTGGAGTTATGGGGAACTCCAAGTAATACATAGATATCTACAACATAAATATCATAAAACGCTTCCAAAACAAAGTAACGAGAGCAATTACATTGGCACCATGGTTCACATGGAATGATGAATATCTAGAGATTCCGATGGTTCGTGAGGTTGTGAGACAGCGCAGTGTTATGTACCAGCAACGACTTGAAAATCAGGTCAAGCACTTGGGAATCGATCTTATTAATAAGAAAAGGGACGTCCGAATGTTGAAACATGTTCATGTGCATGACTTAGGGGCTACTGAATGACAGTTTGATTAATGACAACGCCAAATCTAGTGATATTATTCTTGTTTACTTTATTTTTCTTAGGTTTGACTTTTTATATGTTTATTGGTTTTTTATTGATTTATTAATATTTTGTTTTTATGGACTTTCAAGTGTTGGCACAATTATTTCTTCTAATGGACTTTAAGATTACTGCTTACAGATAAATATTATTATGGGAGTTCCTTAAGAACCCTTTTTCATGGAATTCTTATCAACCGATTTACTTTAGGTTCCACTTAAGTAGCCGATTGTAATTATACTGGTTGTTAAACGAAAAAAAAATTAATAATGCTGGTCTATACCAAATTCAAATTTATTGGAGTAATAATTTTATCAATAGAATAACAAAGTTCCATTCTTTAGAACACCTAGAGCAAAGTAGAAGCTCGAATGCCAAAGGAGCAATAATGAGTCTTAAAATATAGCCTAGTTTAAATATAATAAATCCAAATCTGTCACATCGAGTCTAGTTCATATTAATAATCATTATATATATATATATATATATATAATGAATTATTTTATCTTATCGCCAACTATATAGTTATGACTTATATTACTGTAAGTTTTAGATATTAATTTACCTATTACTCCCACAAAATATTTACTAAATACATTAGCTATTTCGGCTTTATCCGTAATTGTCTCTCATTCCTTGTTAAAGTCACATTAAATTTGCTGTTTTTTTTATTTTCATCCCTATAATATTATTTACGGCTTTCCATGTGCCTTCAATATTATCTCTGTTGGCTTCCAAAATGATCTTATAATAAACATCGAAACGATGACTTGTTGCAGTATCACGATTTATGGTTAATTTATTATAGTATTTATTACTATCAAACAGCTCACTTTTTAATTTATTCAATATTTTATTTCTATTGGTGGAAATGCTAATAATTTTGTTTATTAACCACGGTTTTAGTAATTTATATTTTGTACATTCGACATTTCTGTTGCTTTTTTTTTTTTAATTTTACATCTATCAAATATTGTATTTACAGTAATAAAACTTTCAAAGATCTCACAAACACCTTGAATACTATGCAAAGAACTCCAGTCAAATATCTTTATTGTAATCAATATATTCTAGTATTTATAATACACGTAGAAAAATAATTTAAAGTAAAATACGTGTAGTAAAACGTATAGAAAAATAAAACGATAGTAAAATGTATTTATACGTTTTACTATCTAAACGGTTAACGTAATTAGTTATTTCAAACTTAGAAACTATGATTGGTAATATTTAAGTGGAAAACTTTATTTATTTTTCTAATATTTTCCTTTATTTTCTAAAATAGTAAATAAAGGTAAAGAAGATAAGCAATTTTAATTGCCCGCTTATAAATTATAAAAGTACACTCCCACATACACTGCTGTGCAAGCCACCTTAATGTAAAGGCTATCTAGTGTGAGTTTTATCTATCAAAAATATCTCATTGCGATTTTGTGGGCAATAAAAAACAACGTTTGTCAACAATTAAATTGTATTCTGATTTGAAATTATCACAAATATTTCATTACCTGGAAACACATTGAAGATATTGTTTTCATATGTATGAAGCCTTCCGCTTTGGTGGTAAGAAAACGAAATAGAAGGATGCCCTAGGCGGGATCAACAGGTCGTGTCGGCGAAACTCTCTTCATCTCTAATGCGAGTACCAGAGCATCACTACGACCACGACCACACTAAATCGGTCCCAATGTCTTAATGTAATCAATAACCGTTTTTTTTTTTTTAATTAAAACTTGTCATTTTATCAAATGTTCTAATCAAATTTGTAACTTATAAATTGCACGAACAGAAGCATGTAAAACAAAGCATATAAAAATAAAATGACGCCGCAGCAAAGTTCGATTTCAATCGTATCTGTTGTTAAGTGTTGCCGATAGAATTAACATCGGCATTTAAAATTACAGCCTGCACACTTTACAAGCTATTGTCTAGAGACGCACAATAGTAGTTACATATCATAAACAACTGCAACTCGCATATTCAATTGAAATACCATTATTATTTATTTGCGACTGAACATATTTTTCTATAATATTCTTTTAGCCGCTGGTGAGTTTATTATTTCACTTCAGAATAATAAATGACCACTCGGTTAAAAAAACCTTACCACCTGAATAAAGGTTTTCAGCGGATTTATAATTTTAAATCATCTTTATTATCCATTCTTAAACATGTAAAAAATACAAATTAATTATAATTTATGAAATACAGAATTATTATTTTGGTATTATTATCTTGTGAATAGTAAAACAAAAGATTTTTGAAAACGTATATTTTATTTTCATTTAACTAACCTCAATACGTATAATTTCATATATTTTAATAATGATACATGAAATTAGTATGTAATATATACATCTACTGTAGAAAAGTTAAAATAAAAAAATTAAGTCAAGGTAAACCTAATTTTCAATATTCTAATGTATTAATATCACTTCATCATATTGTTCAATTTATTTATTCTGCTGATTTGAGTTCTCAATTTAAATTGTTTTCACTCTCAGAATTCCTCCATTTATTAATACAATTCACCAGTGTTACCGAATATAATTAACACTACACTTCATGTTTTTTTTTAATGGCTGTTGTGATCGGTTTGAATTTGGTTTATTGGGAAAGTTTTAATCAGAAATAAAGTATACTATTGATTTTTACGTAAATTTCTATACAATTTATACGGTCTGCTTCGATTATTAACTTTTTTAGGCACCCATGAGCTATCATTATCCACACCCGATTTCACTTTTATTTCTGTATCAAATTTTACCTTCAATGATATTCCAAGAAGAAATTAATTCACTGAAATGGATGAATTTAGCAATATTATACAGGATCACCGAAGTGATGTTCAAAGACTGACACTTCTAAGGAAAAGATCCAGGCTTATAGTAGATATTTGTTCACGTACTTCTCATAAATATAAGAATTAGAAAGATAGTCTTAAAAACAGAGCTGGGTGAATCGTAGATTCTTTATTTTGACGAAATATAGAAAATAGAAATACATAAAGGAAAAGAACTGAAATGTGCCTTTTGCTAAATTTGTGGTTAGAGGAGAATTTTGAAAACTTTGAGAGAAATAAGAGTACAAAATGAAGAGGTACACACAAGCACATAAGAAAAATCTATGACAGAAACATTCAAGGAGGCGAAATTATGCATTTGTACACTAGGACATTTAGACAAAACATACAAAAAATAATAGAAAAGTATCAAATTACAGGAATAAAATTGAACAAGTTTCCATTGTTAATAGTCATTAACTTTTCCCAATCGTGTTAATAAATAAGTCTGCCTTTATTTTATATATAAAATGTTTTGATACCCTCTTCTTCAACGAGTAAAATGTAAGCATTACTCGTCAAAGTTTAAAAACACCACTGAAATTCAGGGTGGAAGTGGCTTAACTTAAATTTTGATTGAAAAAATGTCAGTACTTATATATAATCCAAATTAATATAACTAACAGTTTTTATGTGAAAAGTAGCATTAAATACAAAGTAGATATTGAAGTTCCAAAATTTTTAGTTAACAGAAAATTCAAAAAACTTTATTTATCGATAGATTAAAAATAAATACTATTATAATTTACCATAACTAAATGATGAATAACAAGTTCTAATATTTTGTTTTACATCCGAAAGTAATACCAAGACAAATGAATCATTAAAATAAGTAATCTCTTTTACTATTTTTGCTTTCTATAAGCTCAGTTTTTATTTATTTTTCTTAATTTTATGAGTATTTTCTGGTTTTTTCTTTGTAATTCTAAATCTGTTTTATCTTCGGTGCTCAATCTTGTGGTTTTTTAGAAGATTATTGGCTACGTGTATGTATTTTTACCTTATGATACTGATTATTGTTTTTAATAAAAACAAATATTTTACAAAAAATTTTTTTTTTTTTACATTTACTATTCGCATTACGGTTTATGTTTAAATTACTGTCACTGTTGATAGCAAGCTTATAATGAATGTATTAATTATTTATATTAATCTAAAATGAGAGCTTAGATCAGTAAATAGTTAAATGAACACAGAAAAAGATTACAGAAATGAAAATGGTAAAAATGATCCACGAACCGAATGAAAACTGCGGATTAAATGCTGGCTTAACACCAAAGATATTCTTGGGAATTAACAGGAAGAGATGTAAAATTTTTTCCCTTTTAGGCTGTTTCCGATATTTATATTTTTGTACTCGTTAAGCGATTACACATCAAAATTTCTTAAACTTTCCAAAAAAGTTACAAAGAAATACAGTTTTAGGGAATAGAGTATTATGTTTGTTATTTTTTTTTAATATAATTGTTGATTTGAAAACAAAACGAAGTTTATGCTAATGAAAATCATTTCTAAGAAAGAAACTATGAGTTTATTACATTTTAAATATATTAAAATACTAGCTGTACCCGCCACGCTTCGCTGTGGCACATTGTGGTTGCATGGATGACAAATGAGAAACAAAACAAAGCATACGTTTCATAGAAGTTTAATTTTGCAATACTTGTGGATATACAATATTTTTTTGTTTTTCCACTGTCTGCGTAGATATAAAGGCTATCTGGTTTGCCGACTTGGGAACACGCACATACAATTGTCCATGTGAGAAGCAATCCGCATCTAAATCTAAACCACACAATTCTAAAGATTGACCTTGAGCTTTATTGATTGTGATTGCAAATGCCAATCGAATTGGGGATTACAATCTTTTAAATTGAAATGGTGTATCGGTCGGAATCATGGGTATTCGAGGAATGAGGACATCTTCACCTTTGAAAGGCCCCGTTAAAATCGTTGCTTCCAATACGTTTGTTTTTTTTTCCCCTACTCTCCCTGACCGGATATCCATTTAAGTATACTCAGTCGGGGAGAGTGTCCTTTTACTCTAAGGGAGCGTCCCCCGCCCACCGGCTGTACACCCGTCACGGCAGGTTAGCTCCCCCGGTCTCGGATCTTTAATTTTATTTTATTCGCCTGCCTCTAATCCCCTGCCTCGGAGACAAGGTATGGCTACGCCACCTCCCATCCCCTCAGCAGGGGACCGGGTCTCGGTCATTATGCCTTTGCCTCTAATCAGCGGTACCGTCCCCACTAAGCGCCGAGGCACCCGCAGGAGCGGCACCGCCAACCGAGACTCGGCCTTTTATTTGTCCCACACTCCCCAGGAGTTCCCCCCCCTTCTCAGGAACCCGCACACCACGGCGTACGGGCCCTCCACGGAGGGACTGTCCTCCCTACCCTAATTTCACAAACCCCTTCTTCTGTCCTCTTCTTCCTTGGTGCGTAAGATTTCCCCGGCAAACCTACGGGACCAATCCCAGTTATCGTCACTGTAGACCGTCCAATTTAAGAGGTTTTCAGGTGTAAGTCCGTTGTCCGAAATTTCTCTTCTATTTGGAGCCCATCTTGGGCATACAAACACAGTGTGTTCCGCATCATCAGTCTCTGGGCAGTACACACATTGTGGGGTAGGTCTTTTTCCAATTTTAAATAGATAATGGCCGAACGAGCCATGCCCCGTCAACAGTTGTGTCGTATAAAAATCTGCATTACCTATTCTATTACTAGAACTTCCAATACGTTATTCATCAATTTCTTAACTGCAAGTCGTGTGCCGTTGCAGAGTTTTGGCTGAGTAATATTCCGCAACAAGATAATTGGCACACCTATTTTCAATTTTAATATGTGTGGTGGCATCCCTGGCAGATCAAGTGAGTTTAAAAATTCCGTTGGATAATTAACTACTTCATCTGCTTCCACAACGGTGTCTATCGACTTATATGTAATTTCCTCACTTTGAATGCAGGATTGAATAACATTATTAAGTTGATAGACATCTTTATTCTTTGCGGCAAGGATAGTTAGTTCACTGAGCCAATCGTGATTTCTATGATTAATTTGAATATCAGGAAATACTTGCTCGATCAGTTCTTCTTTCGATGTTACTAAATTACAAAAATTATCAGGAAATGATATTCGTCTAGACGTCTCATCGACTGGCAGCTGTCCGTTTCCAATGTCCAGTAACTGTCGTGAGAATACCTCAAATGATGTATCATTCTGCAACTGGACACGCATATTCGTAATCAACTGCAATGTACGTACGTGTCGCTACAGTGTTGAATATTTCAGGCAAGCATTTATTTCGTCTGCTGGTGTCGATCAAGAAATTACAGGCAATGTTTGCCTAAAATTTCCTGCGAGCAATATCAAAGCATTCCCGAATGGTTGAACGTTTCCACGCAAATCTCGTAACGATGGATCAAGAGCTTTAAGCGATGTTTTATGTGCCATCGTGCATTCATCCCAAACAATGAGTTTACATTTTTGTAATACTTTTCCCATACAGGATGCTTTGGAAATATTGCACGTGGGAGTCTCGATGATTTGCATGTTTAATGGCAACTTCAGAGCTAAATGCGCAGTCCTTCCACCTGGTAACAATGTCGCAGTTATTCCAGACGAAGCAAGAGATAAGGCTATGTCATTTTTTGATCGAACCGTTGCTAGAATCAATCTAATGAGGTATGTTTTCCCAGTTCCTCCTAGCGCATCCAAGAAGAAGGTCCCCGCAACTCCGTCATTTATCATTTGCATTATGCGATCATAAATGCCTTTCTGTTCACGCGTTAATTTGGTAATGTTTGATTGGAAATATGACTGAAGATCAGCAATGTTGGAACTCTGTTCACGGCGTAAATCCACATCAAATGAAGCAATCGCAGCTCGGGTGGGTGCTGGCATTCCCAATTGACTAAGAACTTTATTTGCATTAGCTAAGCACTTGTCTTCAATATTTATCAATACTTCGTTGTAAATGCCTTCTGTAATTTCAGACAAAAGTGAATATTTCACCTAACAAAGGATTTTTTGGTCATTATGTAGGGATATTATTTTCTGTGTATTAGGTTATTTCGACTTTTTTTGTTTGCATAGTCTTAAGTCTATCTGGGCTATAAGAAAGTTGGGTGTTTTAATTTATTTACTGTAAGTCATCCTTCTTGGTGGCTTTTCTTTTTGTTTTGGTGTTTTTTTTTTTTTTAAATAAAATACAGATGTTTTAGCTGTTAAATATAATTCAAAGAAATTTGGTCGTTGTGTTTGACAGCGGCCATCTTGCATTGGATTGGTTTTCCTTTGTTTACATTTCCAAATTAAAAATGTACAAATTAAAAATAGATAGATAGATTTATTAAAAATAGATGAAAACAATCTTAGATGCGGGTTATATATCATGCTAAAATTTGAGCTCAATCGGTGCACAACATTTTGAGTTTTTGAAGCGTACCCAAACGAACTTAACATTTCTATATATATAGATTATTTTAATTGCAGAAGATTTTATCAATTTTTCTGCACATTTCTGAGAATAGTTATTTAATGTTAAAATTTAATACCAGTCAAATGAAAAAAAGAAAATATCAAGTTTTAATAACTACGTTATCTGAATTGATAAAAATGATAAATATCTGTACGTCAGAAAGTTTTAAATTTCTTAAGTATTAGTTTTATGGGAATGTACAACAACCCTGGACGGGTTGTTGTACATTCTCATAAATACATTCCCGTGATGAGGGTCTAATTAGAATCCAAATAGAATGGCGGGTGGGAGACAGTATTGAGAAGCCGATAGTAAAAGAAAACTACTTCTTTCAAGTAATGGTACGGCAACGCCTTAAGTTCTGTCCCACTAGAATCACAGTGTGAAGAACAACGTGAGCAGTTGTCGGGGTTTCTTGAAGACTCTCAAAGCGCTTCTGCAGCGGTTGGAGCATAAAAACACCCGTCTTGTTGACGCTTCCGGTTGCCACACCACCCACCCCGATGCCAATCCTGATGGGCTTTAACGGGAGTCGACTTTTGCCCTCTAACTTTTTACATCCTACAGTAATAAGCCAGGTCCCGTTGGAATGCCACCGATGTAAATGCCTCAGTAGACATTTGCATCAGTGAATTAATGACTCAGCCTTCGCCTTCGCTGTAAGCTTCTAACGGACAATGTTGACGGTCCTACTTCGTTTCCCTCTGAACGAGCTAACCGAGTTCTCGGAAAAACGAAATACGATTCTAGTTCTACACTTCCATATAGGCAATTTGAGAGTAAATGCCTTCTAATTGTTCCAGGAAAATTTAATAAATAATACACCACAAGAAATTTTGTTAGCAAAAACGAAATTTATTCCTAGTTCCCATAGTAAACTAAACATTGCAGTTCATACTCCTGACTTGATTAAATTATGGACTTCGGTCTGGTCTACCAGGGAGAGGAGGAGAGATCTCCTACTTCGACTCAGCTCCATCGCAGAGTCCCGCGAGACATTTAGTTTAACAACCATCAACGAGATGGGCGTTACACCTCACGGCTGTATGGGAATTCATGCCCTCGGCAGTGAAGTCACCATCCAGTCGACAGCAACGCTTGCTCATTCAATGAACTGCCCTGGTCAAAACGACGCTAAACCTCACGGCTGCATGTAACCACACCATCAGCAGTGCAATAATCGTTCCGCCGACAGCGATCATTATAATAATAATCATCTTGTTCTGATAACCGTGCTCGATGAAAAATACCTACCTCCGGCCAATCAACTGTCCAGGGGGTCCCGGGATGCTTATCTAATTATACCCCTTCAATCGTTCTGGTCAGTGTGAGGAATCGAAGGAAGCTAGCCGCTATAGCCCATTATCTGTGAGTCTTCCAGTTGACTCGCAGAAAAAGAAAGGAATTTATTCTTTCGAGCTCCGTTACAACTCTGGCACGTTCATCGTCGTACCTGGGACAAAAGTAAAGACATACTCTACAGTGTCATCGACCCTACAGTTCGGGCACAAAACCGAATCAGCCAAACCAAACCAAGCCAAAACTTTCCTAAATGCAAAATGTCCCGACAGGAATTGAGTTGTGTATCGATTGGGGAAAACCCACCTATTTGCTCGTAGCTCCCTAACATTTGGAAATATACCATGCGTGTATCGACCAGTAGAAGAATCGTTTCACCTAACTTTCCAAGAGTCAAAACCTTGGCCTTCAATCTCTCGCATACACACAGAAATAAGTAGGCCATCCTTCTTAGAAATATACCGCTTGCTACGTTCCGTAACTTGGATGTCAATGGGTTGTATGCCGGCGATTACGGAGGATGCCTTTCTCGGGAAAGTTCTGGAACAACCGAAAACAGCCAAAAATAGAAGACGTTGGGAATGCAAAAAAATGTCCATACCAGATTGGAATTGTAAACAATGATCCCAGACGGATGCAGCGTACAACAAACAACATGGCCTCTGAGAGACCTGTGTAAAGAATATGCATGGTAGGAAAATTCAATCCCGAATCAGGATGGATGTCTCTGATAACACCAAAGAAAGCATGAAGGCGACAAAATGAAGGTGCTCCCTGAATTGAAGCCTCTCATCAAGGATTACACCCATATATTTCAGAAGATAACATACTTAATCGGAAGGCCGTCCATTACGAACCGCAGATGACGTGTTGCAGCTAGACGACCTTTGAGAAACATCATAGTAGTTCTTCCGCACTGAAAATCATCTTATGCTTAAGATTCTACAACCTTAAGATTCTACCATACATGCCTGAGTTGCTCTGAATTCTATCTCAGCACGCGAGTTATCCCCGACCAGCAGCATCCCATCGTCGGCATACGCCGCGATGGTGCAGCCACTGGGCATCCGCAACCAAATTAGAAAGTCGAATTCAACGACCTTGAGGAGCGGACCTAAAACACTACCTTGTGAACAACCTTTTTAGAGAGTCTTTCTTACTTCCGAACCGCCGTCACGAAGGACGACGGTTTGTTGCTGAAATAGCTCGAGAGAGTCTCAATCTCATTATGCGTGCAACCACACCGCTGCAACTGAAACGAGGTAAAACCACTAAAAGGTCTAACTCAAAAGATCTGTGATACCGCGGCTCATCACGCTTGCCTGTTTTGAAGACCATCCTGTATTGTTTCTTGAACGAGGCCTCATCCAAGTAAATGTTCTGCTTTCGGATGACAGACAGAACCTCGTCGTCGGAGAGGCTCTGCTCAATGCCATACACTATGACACGGGGCCTACGTAAACGCTTGACCTTCACCTCAAGCTTCTGGACCACTGCAGACTTCTTGATGACCCTGACCGTCTCCTTATTCTCGGCAACAACTACTAGACCTTTGCTGGTCTTAGAAATATACCGCTTGCTACGTTCCGTAACTTGGATGTCAATGGGTTGTATGCCGGCGATTACGGAGGATGCCTTTCTCGGGAAAGTTCTGGAACAACCGAAAACAGCCAAAAATAGAAGACGTTGGGAATGCAAAAAAATGTCCATACCAGATTGGAATTGTAAACAATGATCCCAGACGGATGCAGCGTACAACAAACAACATGGCCTCTGAGAGACCTGTGTAAAGAATATGCATGGTAGGAAAATTCAATCCCGAATCAGGATGGATGTCTCTGATAACACCAAAGAAAGCATGAAGGCGACAAAATGAAGGTGCTCCCTGAATTGAAGCCTCTCATCAAGGATTACACCCATATATTTCAGAAGATAACATACTTAATCGGAAGGCCGTCCATTACGAACCGCAGATGACGTGTTGCAGCTAGACGACCTTTGAGAAACATCATAGTAGTTCTTCCGCACTGAAAATCATCTTATGCTTAAGATTCTACAACCTTAAGATTCTACCATACATGCCTGAGTTGCTCTGAATTCTATCTCAGCACGCGAGTTATCCCCGACCAGCAGCATCCCATCGTCGGCATACGCCGCGATGGTGCAGCCACTGGGCATCCGCAACCAAATTAGAAAGTCGAATTCAACGACCTTGAGGAGCGGACCTAAAACACTACCTTGTGAACAACCTTTTTAGAGAGTCTTTCTTACTTCCGAACCGCCGTCACGAAGGACGACGGTTTGTTGCTGAAATAGCTCGAGAGAGTCTCAATCTCATTATGCGTGCAACCACACCGCTGCAACTGAAACGAGGTAAAACCACTAAAAGGTCTAACTCAAAAAATCTGTGATACCGCGGCTCATCACGCTTGCCTGTTTTGAAGACCATCCTGTACTGTTTCTTGAACGAGGCCTCATCCAAGTAAATGTTCTGCTTTCGGATGACAGACAGAACCTCGTCGTCGGAGAGGCTCTGCTCAATGCCATACACTATGACACGGGGCCTACGTAAACGCTTGACCTTCACCTCAAGCTTCTGGACCACTGCAGACTTCTTGATGACCCTGACCGTCTCCTTATTCTCGGCAACAACTACTAGACCTTTGCTGGTCTTCATAATATCCATTATCTTAAGCTACTTCCGGATGCCACGAAGGCAACCTGGAAGTCCCGCTTTAAGTATTTGCTCGTGGTCTGTGAACCCTCCCCCTTGTTGACGAAAATTACTTCCGATTTCTTAAACTCTCGTTTAAACTTTGGGATATCAGCGTAGCGCCTGGGCTGCGCTGGGAATTGAACCTTTTTAGGAAGGGTCTTAGCCTCCTTGGACGGGAAGCTAGGGTCTCAAACCCTTCTGCCACAGCAGAAAACGTCTTTTTTAGCTTAATCAAACGAGAAAGAACGGTCTTCCTCGTCCCAAGCTGACGTCGCCGGAAAGTGCCAAATACTCAAACAATTAGTCCAGGTTCTCCATGACTGATGTAGCCAGCGAAGCAGAACTGCCGGGTCTGCCCTTCGCTTTCCTGAATTATCTACTGCAGGTATCTTCCTAACCCAACTGAGTGTCCCCGTATCCAACTCGCTGGTTTCGTTCTCGGAGGAAGTCGAAGTCACAGATTTCGACTTCTTCTTACTCCTGGGCTTCTTCGCTAATTCCTGGAAAACTTCCATGGCCGAAGATTTCCTACTTGGTGGTCCAAACCAGATCTTCGCTGTCTTCCTCCTATTTTATAAAATTGGCAACCCATAAACGTGACAACTGCTCTCAGCGAGCATGGGCAGCCGGACGAAGTAAGTATTCTCTTGTCACCCTTCGTACCACTTAGCCGCTTCTGGATAAGTTATAAAATAGAATTTTTACGGCCTTCGTTCTAAAAAGAACGCGATTAGGAATTAAGGAAGTGTTCGTTAAGAGTAACGGGGTATTTACGACAAGAAGTCGTTGCCACTTCTTCGCCACGGCGGTGGCCGAGGCGGGTACATATCCGTAAAAATGTAAGCTTTGCACATCAGAGAGATGTGATGAGTGTACTTAAAAAGATGCAAAACAGCAATCTCAGTATGGCACTGGAAACGCTCAGACTGACGGAGGTACACGCTACTGGCAGTAAAAACACTAAAAGCATAAAAAAAGGCTACAGAAATTTCTGACAACGCATCAAAATGATCAGCTGGAACAGCGGTGGAAGCATCCCAACCCCGTACTGGAAGACACCTACTTTGTGACGCTTCTAGTCGCCAATCAACCCCCCTTGTTGCTAGCTCTGATAAGCTTCAACGGGAGTCGTCTATCGCCCTATGACATTTTACATCTCATACTAATAAACCTGGCCTTGTTGGGATGCCACCGATACAAATACCTCGGTAGACATTTGCATTGGTGGTTTAATAACTCAGCTTATTGCCTTTGCTGTAGGCCAAACTCAAGTTTTGGAAAGACTCCATCCGCGAGTTGCAGCACGATCCTTGGCAGCTCGCGAAGACCTGCTACCGACCGAAGCCATTGCACGTGTTGTCCAGTGTTCGGTGCGGGTTAGGTGGTCGTCACCACACTTTAACATCTGCAATGACTTACCGGGCGTTCCTGGATACTCTGTTTCCAGATGCTCCGGAGGGTGAAGCGGAAATCGGCGTTAGGGCGGGTGAAACACCTTGCCCTGGCGTTCGGATCGTGGAACCCGAAAATATAGACCGAGCGGTTTCTCGAATGGCATTAAAGAAGGCACCGGGGATTGACCAACTTGACCCGGATATTTTCCATCACTTATTCCCTGTCATAAGAGAGCCACTCGGCAGACTGTTCATGGGATGCCTAAGTTGTGGAAAAATCCGTCACCAGGGGAAGCCCGCAGGGTTCCGTTCTCGGTCCCCTCCTGTGGAACCTGGTGTTCGACGGGTTTCTGGGGTTGACATTCCCAGAAGGAGTCACGGCCCAGGCTTTCGCCGATGACTGTCTCCTTTTAGTTCGTGGAAATTCACGACCACAGCTAGAAAGCAGAGCGCAATCGGCTTTGTCAACCGCTGAAGGCTGGATGGACATACAAAATTTAAAGATTTCTGTTCCCAAGACGAAGTTTATGCTTCTGAAGGGCGCAGACAAATTATCATGCAGTCGAAACCCCCGCATTAAATATAAAGGCTGTGTAATCAGCCGAGAAAGGGTTCATAAGTACCTAGTTGTTTTGTTTGATGACAAGTTTCTTTTTAGCAACCACATTAAACAAGTTGCGGCGGACGCTGTCTCTGTGATGCACAAACTTAGAAGGATTGCTTGGAAAGACTACGGGCTGTCTGGTCGCCAAATGTACTTGGTGTACCGAAATGTCTTCGAGAGTATGATCGCATACGCGGCGCCAGTTTCGGCGCACAGGTTGGATAGAAATAGAGCACTGCTTCTAAATTTAAGGAGTGCCCAGCGCAGAGCCTTAATTGTATGCACTGGTGTTTTTAAAACAACCTCCTACGAGGCTACTACTGTATTGGGAAAGGCTCTCCCAATCGATTTAGTGGTGAAAGTTCGAGCAGCCATGTAGAAGTTGCGAAGAGTTCGGGAAACCGAGGTATTTGGGATGCGGTTTCGGGCCGGGCTAGAATCGGAACGGAACGGCTATCACAATGTACCCGGTCTAAATTTCGAACAGTTGCCCATTTCCCGCCTGCGGAAGAGGCTTTGAAGCCTCGCGATGGAGGCATGGCAGCATGAATGGCACACCACGACTAAGGGAAGATCTCTGTATAGATTTATACAGGATGTGGGGGGATGGTATGCCTCGAGTTCATTTTTAAGGGCGGCGTGTGCCCAAGTGCTCACCAACCATGTGAATTTGATGCAATATCTGTTCAGGATTCGCCTAGCGGCTGATGAGTTGTGTGTCTGCGGGGAGGTCCAGTCGAACGAACATCTAATGTTCGACTGCCCTGCTCTTGGGTGGGCCAGAGACCGGGCCACCCTGGAACTTAGAGGTCGGGGGGAAAACTGGCCGCTCATAAACGGCGAGTCAATGTGGCGTGAGCCGCATTGTCGGACCGTGTGGGAGTTCCTCGATGAGGTTGCAATGTTCAACCGTTATCGTTAGATTGTTTAATTTAAATGGGATATATTGATTCCTGTAGCGTGTCTGTGGGAAGTCTTCCTTGAAATAATTGCTGCCATCAGCCAGTAATAAGCTCCAAGCGCTTTAAATGGTGGACAGGCACTAGCTGGCAAACAGCGACCGAGGCGTGGTGGCTTAAATTGCCGTCTTTTTAACTTATAACTTTTTTAGTTTTAAATTGTAACAAGGGGTGCGCCTCCCCGATCTAGTTTTAATGTGACAAATGAGCGGTCGGGACACATAAAGCGGGTGCTGTACGTCACCCAGCTTAACCGCTCACGCAAGATAGGAGTTCACTAGGAGCATTAGGAATAACGACGTCGCAAATCTGTTTTTGAGGCACAGTAGCCGTTATTTGGCACGGAACATTTGGTCTATGCTCTAGGGCGACCGAATGGGGTGGTGGCGGGAGAGATGCCAGCTAACCAATCTTGAATGTCCTACATCGTATCTCTCCTACATAAAATAACCGAGCTCGCGAAAGCGCAAACCCCGCGCCTAGTTCTACTTATTATGAGCCAATTTCGTGAATGTCTCGTAATTCTAGGCAAAATAAACACACATACCATCAAACATGTTGATCGCAACAACGAAATTTAGTCCTAGTTCCCTTAGTGAACTTAGCTTAGACTTTAATAAAATATGGACACTGGTCTGGTTCACTAGGAAGAGGCGGACCTATCTCTTAGCCCCACTCGGCTCCATCGCAGAGTACCGCGTGACATACACCATAATAAACTATCGTCGAGATGCTGCTACAACTCACGGATGCATCCCATACCCATGGGCAGTGCAGTCGCCGTTCCGCCGACAGCATTTTCAAATTTGACATTTCTTATCTGACTAACCGTGGCTCGCTGCCAAAGCGCCTACCTTCGCCCAATCACCAGTCCAGGCGGACCCTAGCCACCCAGGTTCCTACTCTACTAGATCCCTTTGGCCGTCCAGCAAAGAAGCGAAGGAAGCCAGCAACAATTACCCAGTCTCTGCGAGTCCTCCAGTTGATCGGCAGATCAAAGAAGGAATAAGGGAACTCGAGAGAGTTCCCTTACAACTCTAGTATGCTCAGCTTCATAAAGGGGACAGACATACAGGACATGCTTCACCTGTGCCCTTGCCAGTTTGGAAACCATATTGGTCGTCCATCTACATGAGGATAGAAGTTAACCTGCTGTTAATGCGGAGGTACAAGACCTTCTCGAAAAACTTATACTACAGGCAAGTGCGTCAGAGGACGGTAAGAAGAACATACAGTGGGATCCTTGTCGCCACCCTTGAAGAGCAATTTCAACACACCACGTTACCAACACACGGGGAAGTGCCCAGCAAACAACAACCTATTAAAAACCCTAATCAGAGGAC
Source organism: Lycorma delicatula (assembly GCF_047948215.1). Classification (NCBI taxonomy): domain Eukaryota; kingdom Metazoa; phylum Arthropoda; class Insecta; order Hemiptera; family Fulgoridae; genus Lycorma; species Lycorma delicatula. The sequence goes on along the minus strand of NC_134455.1, from coordinate 280,409,759 downwards.
CAACAATCACAGGCAAGGTGCGAACAAGGAGCTCCACTGTGATACCATCATATCCAGGGGCTTTATTCCTAGCCAGGCTACAAATTACTTGACGGACTTCCGCCTCAGTAATTTCTGAAGACACAATCTCAGAACGAAAACCTACAACTTTGATATCCTTTCCACTGAGCTTACCGTTGGACGCATAAAAGAAATAGATGACCACGGTTTCCATTTATGTCAGGCCAGGTGAATTGAATTCCCCATGGCATGATACATTTTACTGTTACATGGATGATATTTTTCCTTACTGAAAAGTATGCATGTAGTTAGGAAGATTTCCCCAAATCGGCATATTACACAGTTTTTTTCTGGACATGGTGTTTTTCGAGATTGGTTGGCCAGATATGGTTTGATTAATTCAGACTTGTGTCCGGAGTGTAGGGCCATAGATGTGTTCAGTCTTATATATTTGCCTTAGGTACAAAGCTGAACTTATTACGGTAGCTAGGGACCTTGCGAGAATCAGTTTTGGAACAATTATAAATATAAAAGAATCACTTCATGAAAAAAGAACGCAGCTACCAGCTATGGGGAAAAAATTTACAAGATATACGGAGACTTCTGCTATATACGAGTGTATTTATATATGAATTAATCAGTCAAGTCAATCAGTGGGAGCTAAAAATTATTTATTGATAATAACTTTTATGTCAGTTTGAAATGTTGTAAGAAAATTATAACCAAAACTTAAAAAGTATCCATCACAAGCGGTTAAATAACGAATCTCTGTTAAGTTTAGTATTCCCAATTAAATGTTACGTGCTTCTTGATTTTAAAGCCAATTGAAAAAAAAAAAAATTATCGAAATTATTGTTTTGCTTTTTATTACTATACAGTTATGTTAGACAATTATTGTATATATTATTACTACTGTTTTTGCGGTTATTCAGTTTTTATTACTATTAGCTTACGGTATTGCACGAACGAATTGAAACTGCTACATTGAAGAAAAATGCTTGTTCTATAACTAAATATTAAAATATTCATGAAATATAGGAGGCAACAGCAGTAGTCAAGATAATCAATTGTTGATACAGAGACGTTATTCCGGTTCCCAAGCAGCGAATCCGCAGCCAATTGTCATAAATTCAGAAAATTCACGGTTGCTTGACGTGTTGTGTCACGACAAGTGATTGCTCAGTTAAAATGTGCGGTTTCAGATTGTTTCAACAAATTTAATTTGCATAGAAATTTGTTTTTACTACAAGTAAACTTAACTAACAATAATTCAATATTCGCTTACTTTAAGTTAATGATTAATCCTGCGATTTCTAAATTTAGTATATATAATTCTTTAATATTTATTATTATTTATATTTCATATACTTTTACATGTACAAAAAAAATCATTTTATTTAATCAGAATAAACTAATTAAATGTAACTACATGATCACGTATAATGAAACAATGAACCTGAAACACAGTAAATAATAAACATCAAACAATAAACACAAACTAGAAATGAATGGGTAACAAATATGTGAACATCACCAGTAGTCTAATTTTACTGCGCACATAGTATTTCGTAAGGGATCTCACGTAAGGAAAACCGCTAAATTAAGTTCTTCATCGCACTATCAGAGAAAAACTGCAACAGTCTGTTGATGTATTTCTTCTGGTTGAGTAAACACTTGATATCTGAATCCAGGTTTAATTGTTGTCGAATAGACTCGAACATTGGGAAATCTCTGAATAAGTGGTTTACGGACCATTTTACATTTTTCGTCTCACAGTTCTGCTGAGGATAGCAAAGTAGATGGGCGTTGGTTAGTTTTACGTGTCCAGTCCTCAGCCGAGTTAGGATGACTTGATGTCTTCTGTTGTTTAGGATAAAAGGTTTCTCGAACACGTTCTCTGGGATCCCATGTAAGGCCATGGGAGGACTTAGCGGCCAGAACTTATTCCACTCAGCACGTAGTTTGAAATGCTGTCTCGGTTTACTTCGAATTTTTATTTAAAATACTTTAATTAAACCAAGTATCCTTAGCTACGCTTAAATGTTAGACATGTAATTCAGTAACACTTTCTAATATATTCAATAAAATCTTTCTTAGTTTGTTAAAAGAACAGCAATATAAATTTTTAATTGAGATTTAATTTACGTTAAGAATTTTCATGAACGTTTATTGGAAGATAAAAGTTTATTTATTTGAAGATTTTCAGAAAACTGAAAACTTCATCTTACATTTAAAATTTTGTTTTTTTTAATTAAAAATAGGCGCTACCGCAAAAATTGCCTGAAATAAATAATAATTAATATTGATCTTACAATCTTGTAACATCTTCTGTGAGGATGTTTAAAAATTAGTGAGAAAAAAGTCAATTAAAAAAAAAAAATACTTTTTAAATTTTTATATTGACGAATGGACACAGCAAGAGTAAATAAAAATATTTTTTCATTTAAAAATATCAAGTTTTTAATTTTTTGATTAAAAATATTGTTTTTTAAAACATGGAAATTAAAAAAAGGACTACTAAAAGCTAGGTCTGTTAAAATAATGAGTAAAATTAAATACAATAAATTCCAGGAGGGATTCCCAGAATGAAGTTACCTCTTTCTTTCATCAATCATTTCCTTTATTTATTATTTCAGTAAAAATATTCGAATTCTTTGGAACTAAAATAATCCACTCATCTTAAAACGCAATTATTCACATCATAAAGTGATCTGTAAAGTTATCTTTTTCTTTAGTTTATAATTATTTACTTTATTTGTTGTCTAACTGACAATTTAATGTTTGAGTTGGATTTCAATAAAATTATTTTTTTAATAACACACGAGTTGCCGCTACAGTAAATTCTCTCACATTTTCTGTTAGTTCATTAGGATTTAAATTTATTATTGAATTCGGATCGTTAGCATCGTACACCAAAATTATTAACCATTAAGAAGCTTAAAAAACGCTTTTCTATTTTGATGTTGAAATGAGATTTATCTGTTGGGATTGAGTTGTAATCATAACAAAATAATAGATGTTAAGTCGGCGGTTCTTTCTTTTGAACGAGGTAAACCGATCTTTCTTATTCTTCTTGAACCGATTTAAATCCATGTTTATTTTAATCGGTTAGAATCCACTTCATTTTTAACATCCCTAGAAAAATAATCATCAAAGACAAGAGCTTATTCTTTTTTGTATGTATTTTTCACTTTTACGCATGTCTGTGCCGTTAAAAAACATATCAATTCATTTCCTTATAAAATTTCCTCTGTTTAAATTCTGAGTAAATCCAAGTGACATACAAACAGCTTTTACTGAAGGCGAAAAAATTGACTTTTAGTTTTGGTAAGCTTAATTAAGAAGCATTTGACATTATATTATTCAGAAATTTATTTTTGTTTTAATTAATTCAAAATAAACAAAATGTTTTCCTATCCCATTTCACGCATGAAGAATTCACACCGAGTTTTGCTCTTGTAGTGTAGGTCAAAGCTATGTTACTTCTATTGCCGTAATTTTGATTATGATAGTTTGTGGCCCTGACCGATCAGTTTCTTTTGAGTGGAAATAAATATATACTCACAAACGCTTCTCTTTATCAGTCTATTGAAAAATCTTAGAATTAGGATATCATACTTGCTCAGAGCCTTTCATTCTTACTCGAAGGTAACTTTGGCGAAATGTTCATCACCTTCCCTATTCGCTATGAAAATGGATTAATTAAAATATCATAAAGACAAAAATAAATTTTGATCTATTCTAAGTAAATTTCTTTAAATAACAAGGCGATTCTTGGTGATAAGGGTAATACAAAGATTAGGCCAATGTGCTGATAAATTATAGTCATGTAAAAAAAAACTACAGTGAAAAAAATATTTTGTAAACGTTTACACTCTTTAACTTTCTTTATGTTTTAGTAAGATATGTATTTTTTTTTTAAATTATGAAATTTAATATTCTTTCGCAATACATTATTCCAGTTTTCGTATCGATAACAATTTTTCAAAACAATAAAGCATTATCATTTGCCTTGATGTAAATATTAGGCTTAAAGACAAAAAGGCTGACTGAGTGAAAAAATGGACCGCAATAGAAATTTTGCTTTGTGGTAGTCTACATGAGTTTTCCAAAATGCGTTGTGGTCGTTTTGAAACTACCACGACACGCACGATTTCGTGTTATGAAATCTGAAAGGCCAAAATGCCTTGTGTCTCATTTTTTCGCTAGGTGTTTGATCCTTATATAAATACGGTATATCGATGAAAAAAGATTTTAAGATTTTTATTGGGAGATATTTTTTCTTTCAAATTAGTGTGTTGCAAAAAAGAATAAGTCATTAATGCTGTTTGTAAAAATGTTTGACGTTGTCAAGAATGATGTCCTACAGTCTCTTTGAAGGTCTACTTGCCTTAAAAGAATTATTTCGGTTATATAACATATTTTCCTCATAATTTTTCGGAAATTGAGGTTTTATTTTGAAATTATTTTTAGGTATAATTAAGTTTTGGTCTTTCAATATTTTGACTTGTAAACATAGTTTTCGTATTTTACGCTGCGTAGAACTTCTGCAAATTAAGTTTCTCCCTGTTTGAAAAATATTTTTACAGAACGTATGTGTTTACCGAGTATGAAAATTTGCATATAAAACGAAAGAAGTAAAAAGATGCAGGAAACAATAGATTGACTGTTTTAAAAATGATTTCATCCGTAGTTTTATTGAAAAGTTCATGTGGAAAAAACCTAAAAATCTAGTTCCCCGTAATTATCTTCATTTGTAATACTTGGTAATTAAATAAAATGTAAGACATACTGCTAAATTTTTCTAAATCTGTTTAATTATAATTTCTTATGAAGTAAATTTGACTTATATTTTACCAACGACCTATACAAACCAAAAGTCAAAAATTATTTTCCGCTATAAAATATTTCATAAGTTAGGCGATCATTTCATCAGAAATAATAAGAAACAGGATTTCTAAACGATTTCCATTTTAAAACACTAATTTATTTGAAATTCATTTGTACATTTCTATGAGATTAAAATGTTTTTGGTTTAATCATCGTGTCTTATTTTTGTTTCAAGCACATACTTTTTAATTAGAAAACTCTTAATATTACTTAATTTTTCATTAACCAGATTGATATTTGGCTGTTTTAAAGTGTGGTGGTGTGGTAGCGTACTTCTCATCTTGTAATTTGTTTATCTGTATACCTGACTCGAACGAAAGCGTAATATGGCGTGTAAAACAATTATACCTGGTCTGCGGCATAATAACGGAGAGTGCACAGCATAACAGCGGTGCAGTGTTTTATTGCTGGTGTATGAATCAGTCACGGGTAGAATACTTATACAAAGTGACAGCGATGCAGTCATATGAAATACTCATCTTATCCTACTGCCTAATGACTGAAACAATAGAACATAATATTGTATCGTTTTATAACAATATACGTCAAGGTGGTATTCAAAACTATGTACGTGTTGATGTAAATTTATTCACTGGCATATATTTAATACAGTAATCACATTGGCTATGGAAAATTACGTATAATTATTTTTTAATTAGATCACATTCAATACAGTAATTTTTTTTTGAACGGAAAAAAATTACTATTTTAATATACGTACGGTAAAAAACTTTAGTTGGTTATATTTAAGAACCATATTATAATAAATTGTGTTTATACATCATTAAAAAAAGTAAAGAACATCTTCTTAATTTTATAAACTGAAAAAAGTAAAATCACCATAATCATTAATCGTAAGAAAATATAATTAATAATCATTATTTTAAATGAAATGAATTTTAAATTGTCACAAAGATCATTTTTAATTTTTTTTTTGTAATCATATAAAGAGACTAAAAACATGCAAATTGCTTCAAGTCAACATGTAGTGAAAAGTAGATTGAAATCTACAAAAACCTAATAGTAGTATAAACTAGATGGTTCGATTCTTGAATGCAAGTCGTGAAATAGCTCGCATTAATTTAATTTAAACAGAAATTTCTTTCTTGGCTTGTTTATCTTATTGAAGGAAGATGGCTACTACTCGTAGATTACAAAAGGAACTTGGTGATACCCGGGTATCTGGATTGAAATCATTCAGAGATGTTAAAGTTGATGAATCTAACCTTCTTTCATTGCAAGGACTTATTCTACCAGACAATTCTCCATTCAACATAGGTGCCTTCAGAATTGAAATAACATTTTCAGCTGAATATCCATTCTAACCATCAAAAATAAATTCAAAACTAAAATTTATCATACTAATATTGATGAAAAAAGACAATTGTGTTTACCAATAATTAGCGCTAAAAATTGGAAGCCAGTGACATAAACCGATCAAGGTAACGTTTATTATTGAACTGTTTACTAAGTCATCACTTGAAATTGTTTTATGCAAAGAATAAGGTATGCGGATTGAAATTATGTGAAGGTAAAAGTTTTCTAACCCTCTCACCAAATACCACATTGAAATTTCAGCCCCTGGTCGTACTCTTATATTGTACTTCAACCGGAAAAATCTGTCGGTACCAAGTTAACCAAAACAACCGTCTACGTGGGAGGTACTGACATTTTGTTCCCCTTTGGTTGATTTTTTTTTCCCTAACTAAACTACCTTTCGGTTTTTTAAATGTTTTTCAGAAAAAATAAAAACGAAATATAAATGTAACTTTATTGAAGAAAATGTAAAACACTAAGTAAGCAAATTAATAATTAACCCCAACGCAAGAACAATGGTACTTAATCGTGAATTATTTTAAGTATATTAAAATGAAGTGTTTTTACGAACAAATAATAGCATAAAAAACTTAGAATTAGGAAAATACGAAAACAAAGATTTAATCTTTAAGAAAATTTTGATACGTTTCAGAAAACACACCTCAAATAGATAAAAAGTGTGTTTCAAAATTATTTGCCGTATTTCAGACTCTGAAGCAATATTATTATAAATTGTGAATTTTAGGCTGCTAAAACGTTCAAGTTTATTTACAAACAGTTTTTTTGAACACTGAATACAGTTAAGAACTACACACAAAACAAACTTATAAGTAATCATTCGCTTTTTTCGTGTACGGACACTAACGACATGTTTTCCTTTTATCTAATTTGTCAGATTTAATATTTTTAACAGTTTGTTTTTCAACATATGTCTGCCCCAGTGAATTAGAAATTATATTTTTCTGACCATCCGACAAATTTGGAATGAGTAGTCTTTCCATATGTTCTTTGGTCAAACTTGTGGGTAATGTTTTCATAAAATCAAATCTCTTTATTTTTGGTGTTTTTGAATAAGAAGCAGCTCATAAGACGCAGCTCAGCGAGATAATGTGATAGAATATTGCTAACGGCCATGTTCTAGTGAGACGATATGGTGAATAATTTGAACAATTTAGGTCAAGTGTATCAATGCCTGGTTTATAATATGTAATCATTTCTCGCTTATCAATCTTGTCTTCAAAGTATTCCGAATGGTGCAATGATGAAAGTAAAATTACTGCTTTTGATTTTTTTAGTAAAACAGAAAGCCCTTTACGACCATCATTTGAAAATCTATTAATGCTAGAACGAACTACTATCTTTTTTTTGAAAAGAAATTCTGGTGGATATTCTTTTTTGTTTTTATGCACTATACCAACAAATGATAATTTTCTTTTCTTCAATTTGTTAGGTAGTTCAATAGACGTAAACCAGTTATCGCAAGTAATGTTTCTATTTGTTTCGATAATTGATTTCGCAAGACGGACACGTCTGTGTTGGTATTTCAAGTAGTATAAACTAATAATATGTGGTGTAAAGACAAAATAAATTAAACACTATATTCTCTAACACCAAAATTCAAAAATTTTGAAATAATATCAAACGATAATGCAATTCTTAGAAATATAGTCGATGCGTTTATCTAAGTTTAATAATTTATTTAACACATTATTTTTATATGTATACACAGAATAAATTATTCTTTTATCATGTTACCGGGCTAACGCCTGTTGTACTGATTCTTAATCCTTTCCCAGTCAATGCGTCCTTTACTCGCAAATATTTTATTGCATTTTTCACATTATAAGTAATTTTAAAATGTTTGAAGTTAACTATAAGTTCAATGTAGATATCTTATGGTCCTGTAGTTGCAATCAACCATCTCTTGATTTTTCAAGCTCCATCAGTGAGGAGATGCCGCTTATTTTGATAATTACTGTAATATAAACAGTAATATTTTTGGGAAGAAAATTAAACAGATACTAACATAAAAATAATACTTCTAGTTATTTTAATTTATTTTAAAAGCAATTATGAGCTGCCTGGATATTACTTCAATTTTTATTGTTCAAATAGCCGTACGCGAAAGAGTCCCCAAAAGAAAATAAGTCCATCGGCCACCCATGAACACTTAACACCGACTACAGGTTTCTGTAACCCTACCACAGACCTAAAGAAAGACAGATGTAAACAAATAGAATCGAAAGAATGAAAGAAGGGAACAAGAATATGAAAACGGATCATGTATAGCGAACGATTTAACAGTGAAGGAATCGCAATATGGAGCAAAAGGCCTTCATAAAAAAAAATAGATTAAAAATCTTTCTCAGTTTTCAATCTCCAAGAACCTCAAATTATAAAGTACATCCTCAAAAAAATTTACGTGGATAAAGTCGTTTTATATCATTTTCCGGTTAAATTTTTTTTTTTAAGAAACTTGATCGATGGTTTATGCCGATCTATTATTAATTCTACAGATAGATTTGATTTCTCATTTCAAGATTAAAATTTAAAAACAAAAACTTAGGTAACACATAAAATAATAAAAGTATACAAATAAAGTATAAATAAAAGTTATACTTTTAATAGGTAAAGCAGATGACATTACCTATTTCAGTTTGCAGAAACGTTCCACCCAAGGATTATTGTTATTTTCTTCATACCCAATGAAAGTAGATCGAATCCTTGAAGTTACTGTAAGAACAAGTATAAAATTGCCTTATTTATCTGAATGTTTAAGGTTATTTTTTTTTGCATTTATGAATTTAGGATAAATCAACCAGTGCTATAAAATTAAATTAATCTTTTACTCAGTATTAAAATGTTTTTTTTTCTGTAATGTTTAAACAATAAGGGATTATGAAGTTCATCTATTTAATTAAATCCGAAATGTAAGTCAAAACAAAAATTAAAAAAAAAAAATGGGCAATAGCCTGACAGTAGTGGTAGTTAAAGCTGACACTAATAGATACCATCTCAGCTGGCGCCAATTATTTTAATCAATTAATCAAATTAATTTAAATAAGTATCAATCTTCATTTAGTTAGCACTACCAAAATGACTATGAATTTAACTGTATTTATTTGAAACGTGCACAAGATTTTATGTAGGTAGATTTTGTAAAGTGGACAGTAACCGAATGACTGACTAATTACTATCAGGAGTTTGAAAATAGGAGACTTTTAATTTAAAAATCCAGAATTCAATTTAAATTCCCTCTTTACAAAGAGCCTGGGATAAAATATTGGAAGGGATAGATGTATGAGTTTTACGAAATGTGGCATATAAACAATAAGGATGAGACCAAAACCGACCATTTTGCAAACCTCTCCTTCATTCGCTCTTCTTCTTTCATTTCGGAATCACTCCTTCATTACAGGACGAGAGTTAGTGATAAATATAAAACAAGGGAAAATAAGTGTACAGGAATTAAAATAAATAATAAGAAAAAAAACAGATTGATTATTCATTATTAATCCGAAGTAAATCTTTTAAGAACAAATGTATTTAATCTATATGTATCTCGGATTTTGTAGAAACGTAAGTTTAGGGTAAAAAATTACACGAATAATTATTTTACAATTTTCTTGATTTGTTCTTTAATTAACTTCAGTGTAATCAACGTAATCTATTATTCGAATAGTAATTGGTTTCTCTTTTTTCAAAGACCGTTTCCATATTTTTTCTCATTTCTGTCATTTTTTGCAGCAACATTGTGGCTTATGGTAAAAAACTGATAAGTTACATACTGGAAAACAATTTTTTCATTGTAATATCTGAAGACTAGAGACTGGAGAGTGTAGCGATGTGTTATCCGGTCTAGACAAGAAAGAAGTCACGCTTTCTTGATTGACGCTGTGGTCTGCACGATCAACTTACATAATTTTTGCGGTCGTGTCCACGATCAGGCCTGCGGTGCCGCCACGCAGTGCGTGCTCGCCTGTACTCTCTTTTCCATATCTGATGCGATAAACAGACACACACACAAAGACACACACACAATAATTGTGTATTTTTATGCTACTATTTCTTCTCCACATTTTGTATCCATTTCCTTCTATTACCGTTCATAAAGTCATTCCCAGAACTGCAACACTTCATGAATTTAATTCTGAGGAGAAGTACTACAGCGAATACAGTCCCCCACAATAATCTAATATTACGCTATGTTCTCTCATACTAGATTGTCAAAATAGATTTATTTTTCTTCTCATATTTTACAAATATTTCATCATAATTATATGTTGGAATACTTTTACTTATTCTTTGTTTTTTTTTTTTTTTTACAATTTAATTAGTAAATTACAAAATTTGTATTAGACATCCATAACTTTGTTACAGCTTCTGCGATCATATTTACTTAATTTTAAATTTAAACTTAATAATAATACGGTACAAGAATAATAATAATTATTATTTATTTGTTTTTATTTTGCACAATCGAACAGCAAAGCCTTCGTATATCGCACAAAAAAGACAAGAGATACAGATTATTTTAATTAATTAAATAATTATTAATCATAATATTAATTTCAATTATAATAATAATGTTTTTAAACAAATTACATTACATATAGCTGGATGTCGAAAAAGGTTATATCAAAGAACCATTTTTATCACCTTTAGTAGCTACATAATCTATATCTGTGAGATACTTCAACTTTAAATGTGATGTAAAATAGTATATAAGTATTCATAACAAACACTGTTGTAAACTAAATATATAATTAATTTCAAATATTTTTTTATCTTATTACGTTTTAATGACGTCACGTGAATTAATAAATAAACTCATATAGCTATTACTTGGCACTATTAACCAAAGATTATTATTCTGAAAAGATTAAAAATACTGTATGTCTTAATGGGCGAGTAAAGTTATTGTGGCCTTCAAATTACTAACAATATGAAGAAAATGTAAATTAAGATATTCGTACTTAGAATTTACTGTTTTTGTTTATTGCGATAAGTGATGAAATTCATTTAAATATTTTCTTTCGCAATAAAAATCTGAGCCATATTAAGTTTTAATTAAATAAAATAAAAATTTCTTAATAAAAAAGTCAAAAAGAACCAAAAAGAGTATAAGAAATTTAAAAAACCGCTTAGGTATGTTATAGTATTTATGAATTTTTAAAATATATTTTAAATAATAACACTCTTTAAAACCATACATCATGAATATTTTTAAATTTTCAACCACATTTTAAATATATATCTAAATATGATGGTCGCAAAGATGATCGGGAATGCTTTGTATTGTTTTTAAAATTTGGTTAGGTTTGTCGATGAAAAAGTGTACGTTTTATATCCATGCTTGATATTTAGCAGTTACTAGTTTACAACATAAAAATTCTAACTGCAGAATTTGCAAATATTATTGCGTTTGGTTGAAATTTTGAACTTATTTGAATAATTGAGTTTTCTCCTAACAATAAATACTGATATTAAAGGCTTAAAATTAATCAACTGAAACTAGCCGGTAGCTTAGTTTTATACGGAGTCACAAATATGGCTGCAGTTTAAAGGCCTGCTCGTAAAATTACGCAGGCTGGAGCAATGAACTGTACTTGGATCGGGAGATTCATGGGGACGTACCGACCAATGGTAGGGAAGGAACGAGATAGGAGTCGAAGTGCGCAAGCACGTGGAAATTGCGTGTCGCACTCTGACCTCTGCTGACCCCATCGATCGGTACCGAGCCCAAAACTTGACAGAATTGCCGACCTTGCAACAGCTAGGCGGCTGACCTACATGTCGCTTAAAATATAAAAATTATCGAGGAAGAATTCTATTTATTATTATTCGAAATAAAATTGCTGTATACTTTTTTAACCTTGAATTCAATCAAAATAATGTATTTTATTGAATAAAACGTTTTTGCATGAAGAAATTATTCTATAAAAATATTAACTTTACATTAAAAATTGAGACCTCTTATTGTACAATGAATATCTACGAAAGAGGTTTGTATTCTAAACCATTAGTGTTTAAAAAATTCTACTTTAAAAAGCGTAATTTGGGAAATGTCTTTGAAAGGTACGTTTTTCAACATTAATAGATTTTTTTTTGAAAAAAGCTATTTTTGAGGTATCAAATTTGTGGCATTCTTCACCATGCTAATTTTGGTGGAGGCCGAAGGGATTACTACAGGTGACTCTCCTAAATGTCTTCTGATAGTGTTTTATAAAACGTACCAGGTTGCAGTAATTAGTCATTAAATAAATAAATACTTTAATCCATATTATTTAATTATTTCTTTGGTGGGAAGATACATTTTTTTTACTTATTGTAAGATATTTATTATTATTATTATTTTGAATGTACCGAATAATTAATTATTGATTTGTTGTTGACGCAATTGAATATAAAACGTCAAAAACAAAAACATCCCGAAAAACAAAATGTATAAAAGTATTTTTACATATTTTATTAGACTGGGTAAGTTTTAATAGTAAAAAAATAGAATTATGTAAATAATATTTTTATAAATTAAAATATATGTAAATTATATTATAGAACCCATGAAATGGGTTCTGTATTAAAATTGTAATTATGCTACAGACGATTAGATGAATCCAAACATAATGACCTTATTATGCAGTAAAATAAACAATTATTTAGTTTCCAAATTGTAATATTTGCTTTTCCTTGTCTTCCAGTTCGGAAGTATTAGTTGGATTATACTGAGTTTGTTACAGGGATCGAAATATATTAAGTCTTTGCAGGCTTTAATTCCTTTTGAAAAGGAATTGTGCGGAAATAAATAGTATTGGGTATTTATTTGTACCAGTCTTATTTCTACGCGTATATTATATTGAAATATGGCCATATTTATTTCCCTATTTAATTTTTTTTTCTGCTAGGTAAAACGTGATTTAAATGTTTCACTTCCTGGATTTAACCTTTTCAATTTGGTAGATTTTATGCTAATCTGTGCCTGTAATCAGAATACTTAATAAAGAAATTTACTAATATTTAAAAAATTGTGTATGAAGATTGTGCTACTGAAATTTCGCCAAAAATTTCTCAAGTTTTATTCCTGACATTTATAAAAAAATTTAATTTCGCAAGAGCATTCTTTAATTTAGAGTGGTGCCACAGATGTCTTAATTGACGAGGATATCAGCAAAAGTATAAGCAACTTTGGCTTCTAGATCAGGTCTAGGGTTCAATTCTTAGAAAAATTGAAATTTTTTTAACCTAGTATTCCATCCATCATATTTTTCTGTTAAAATACTTGTGAATTATGTCCCGGATGAAAACAATAAAAATTTAGTACAAGAAAATGTCTGAACACATGTTCTTGTGAGATCTCAAAATTTATGGAATACTTTTCTTGGGAACATTTTTGTTCTCATAGGAGAACTGCTAACTTCTCCGATTTCCTTATTTTTTTACGATTATATATGATTATTTTTAATACTATTCTTCACAAGTAAATATCAAGCAGCTTTCTTTTTAAAAACCGAAATTGGCGTCAGCCTTTACGACGCGAGTGGTTAATGTCTTGGCCTTTCGTTCTGAGATCTCGGGTTCGAATCCCCGTCAGGCATGGCATTTTCACACGCTACAAATAGCCATTTCATCTCATCCTCTGAAGCAATACATATCGGTGGTTCAGAAGGATTAAAAAAACCTTTTTATTTAAAAGAAATTTAAACTGTATTTAGAAAAAATTTAATTTAATTACTTAAAACTTCTTTAAAGTTTTAAGTACTTTCGTAAATAAGTTTAAATAGTTAGTAAAGTAAATTTTTAAGTACTTAAAAATTCAAGGCAGCTACAGTACAAGAGAAATCACTGAAAAAACCTAAAAATGTAGAATCGTTTAAGCGAAGTTGTAAAAAGGGTTGGACTAGAGAAGACAAAAAGTAGGCTACAATAAAGTCCAAAAAAGGAAATAGTCTCCTGTAGTTAGACGATTAAATCGTAAAACCATGATATACTGAAATAGAGAAAAGAATAACTTGAAAAGTAATAAAAACATAGACAGTTTGCAAATATTTTCATAAGAATGCTACTATAAAACATGTTTGCGTGTTGTTTTTAGAAAAAATATATTCATAAAAAAATTCATTTTGTTAAATGTTCTTTTGCCAACATTTGAATAAATAAAGGAGTGAAAACCGTTGTTTAATGAACATTTTTACTACTGGTATTCATTAAAGTTCACACAGTAAATGAACTTGCTGGAACAACCTTTCTAACATGCAAGCTACTCATAAAAAAAAAAAATATGAAGAAAAGAGCTAATAGCACCGAACCACATTTTTCAAAATTAAGGATTTTTTTTATTCGGTTATAACGAATGAAGTTGACTGATTACTGCCTAAAAAATATCATTTAATATTTTTACCAACCCGTTAAGCGTTCAATAATTTATCAATTATTATGTGATATGATTAAGATACTGAAATAAAAAAAAAAAATTATAATTTTCAGCGAGTAGTAACGAGAATAAAACAGTTTAGAAAAATTTCTTGCCGGTTAGCGTCTATGATGACGGGCTACTATATCAATAATAAGTTGATCACTAAGTTTTATCATTTTCTGGGCTCAATAAAAAAAATTCACCTATTGTTATACGATTCATTTGTAGAGACTCTTATTTTTATTTTTTATTAATTAATATATTTATGATTTTTAATTTTTTCTCCCTTTTAAGCTTACGAATACGTTTCAAAAAAATTTCAGCCACGAATATTAATTTCATTCAAACAAGATACTAGATGTGTAAATTTATGACGAAATAGTGACTAAGTGAATCAATTTTTATAGTAGAAGGGGTGTGTTTACCATGGTGTAGAAAATAATTTCTTTTGGGGGGAAATTCTGTCTATTTTTATAAATTTCTCATCTATCATTTTATGATACACTGTTTAAAATTCAATTATGATGTTTAATTTAATTATAATGTAATAATGTTTTTATTAGAGTGTTTCAAGTTGGCGCAATTAAAATAAAAATTATCTCGAGGAAATTATTAAACAAGAAAAAAAAACATTGATTTCATAATAAAGAAAATAACCATTTAGATATTACTTTAATATATTGCAGTTAATTTTATATACTTCAATAGGACTTAATTATTGGTTTCATTTATGTAAGTTTTATTAATTACTTTTATTCGATTTTTAAAGAATTTTGTTGAAGGTTTATTATTTTATTAAACTGATCAAATTCCATAGTTAAATTTTAATCGTTTATCTTGCAAAAACTTTATAAGTATTTTTTGAAATTGTTTACATTTTCTATACTACTTCTCTGTAACAAAATCTTTTTATTTAACTTGATAGTTTATTTTATCGATTTGTTTAGTTAACATTTTTTATAACTGAATTGAAGTGTCAAATTTTATTTGATTGATGACGACAGTTCGTTGCCCGAGTCAAAAAGAGTTACATATGATCGGTTACGAGAAGTGCGCGGCCTGACACCGAGCCCGTCCGCCATTCGCTCGCTCGATATCACGACTGCCCTAAGAACTCCCCTTGCTCCTTTTTACTACTCTCCCTCTTTAACTTTATTCTGCCCCTATTCGTTGCAAGGCCACCGAAAAATTTGCTGCTCACGCCATTTCCCTCCCTATTCCAGATTTAAGTGAAGTGAATGACCCAATAAAATTCTACGTTCTTTGTAAATCGTGACTTCAAAAATACTATCATATATTTTTAAAATTCTAACTGTTAAAAAAGTATTAGTAAAATAATATATATATATTTTTTTTTATAAACTAAATAAATTCTCCAATATTTCTAACAATTTTGAATATAGATAGTAATTTTATATTATATTATATTTTCATATTTATAAACTTCTTTTACTGTTGTATTTCAGTTTCTTAATTGAACATAATAAAGTTGGCAGCAATTAAAATAAAAATTATCTCGAGGAAATTATTAAATATGAAAAAAAAAAAAACATTGATTTCATAATCAAGAAATAACCATTTAGATATTATTTTAATAAAATACATACTAAATACATGCTAAAATACTTGCTAAATTACGTTATAGTCATTTACTTTTTAAAAAACCAAGAAATATTAAATAATTGAATGAATTTCTGGTTTAACTTCCATGTAAATTTAAGGCAAAAGGTACGATTAAATCAATAAGGAAATTTACGGAAAAAAGAACTTGAAGGAAATGTTTCAAAATTTGCGATAATACTTGAAACACCTCCAATAAAAAAAAGTTGTGATATTAACATAATATTAAATCGTTAATAATTTCTATGCCAGTGAAAAAACTTTAGAAAATGTTATAACCGTACTAGTTTTAAAACTTTTTACTTCAATTAGATTACAGTTTTTATGTCTATTATTTTCTTTTTGCTAAAAACGGGACTTAGCCTTCATGTAAACCTGTGTAGAATTACATGAAGCAATACTTGCCTACAGAAAGAAGTGCGTAAATTTTACACTGTATAATTCAACTCTTATCCTGAAATAGATTAACTATTATAGGAAAAATTACTATTTAGATCAGCTACCTCTGAGATTAATGATGTTCACTATCAGCTATATCCTTAGAAGATTGAATGTTTCACAGAACTTTCTTGGCTTATTACGCTGATATGCAACAACATATTTTTCTTAGTAAAGAAGACTAACGAATGATATTATGGTATGGTATGTTCTTCATAATGGGAAAGTTTTTCTGGTCTCTATTTTTATCACAAAACAGAATGAAGGATAATTATTCGTTTTTCAGAGTGAAGATAACTAATCCAAACTGTATACATAAATGTGTTCAGTTTCCACAAGGGCTTAATTTAATTAAAGAACAATTTAAGTACGTTTTACGTACAATCATCTTAATATAACCGATTTTATTAATTTAATGGATATTTTACAGGTTGATATCTATTTTTAGAACGTTCGATCTAGCTAAATATGTACAGAAGTTTTTCAGGACACATGAGGATTTTTGTGCAACTTATTTATGTTTTGTATTTTGATGTAAATGAATGATTACTGTAACTATAGTAAAAATATTTTTGTAATCGTAGCTGATTATATTTTAAATAATTTGTTATGAAATCTTGAACAAAATATTTTAAACAAAATGTAGTGTAGGGAGCAGTAATGGTATATTACAATACTTTCTTCAATTACTTTTTATCTACTTTAGATAAACAAAAAATTATAAGATTTTAATAAATTCAAATAAACCATAAGTAGATAAAAGTTAAATCTCTCTAAAAAATCTCTCTAAAAGTTAAGTCTGCGGTTAAATTACCCCCCCCCCCCAATCCGTTTCTCTGAATTCAGTCGGTTTGATTTTCAGTTCGTTAAGCCAGATGCTGACCTAGACGCTTAGCACAAAAGTACTAATTTGCAGCTTCTTCTGAATTAAACAACATAAATAATGTTGTAATTGATAATAACAGAAATTTATTATCATCAGTAATATCTGTTAAAATTATATAAACCGAAACTCTCAAATAAAATGATCTTTTCATCACTTGCTAACAAGCAAGCAGCCTACACCAGTGATCGATAATACAGAAATGTAACGATTTTATTCCGATATCAGCAATACATTTTACTTTAGTAATATGTAATTATTATAGCTGTGGCTATAGTGACTTCAGTAGTATCCACAAAATTGGAATTGAATAGAAAATTTACATTTTTAGAAAACAAGAGGAATAAATATTGAAAAATATTTTATTTGCAAGTTTTACTAAAATACAAACTTACTGTAAGAATAAAGGAATAGAAAGGGAAATGTGGCAACTAGAAGGACGAATGATGAAATTAAATTTTATTTTTCCATTTTAATTTTTATATGGAATAAGTAGTAAAGGAATTAAAATAAATATTGAATCTTTAATAACAATCAAAGGACAAGAAATAGAAGAGTAAAATAGTATAAAATAGGGATTAATAAAAAATGAACTGCCTTTTGTACGTTTCAACTAATTTTATAGTTGAATATATGGAGTGTTTGGATTAAAATCTAAAAATCCGAATTGAAAATGGAATATTTTTAACAGAGATGGCTAGATGATAATAAAAAAGAAACAAAACTACCTGCATGGTAAGTATTTAAGACAGTGATTGATTTTTTACCAATTACGGAACTAATTTTTTTTTTACGAACTTCAAAACGTTCTAAAATTGTTACACATTTATATTCAGTTATACAATCATTAACAAATGAAAAAAATAGCTACACAACCACTGACCATCACAGTAAACATTGCAATATTTAATATTATGATAAAAGAATATAAATTAATATTTCAGTTGTACAGTTTTGTTTTTTCAGTAAAAAACTTTCTGAAGATAGATAAAGTAAGGATGACATGGAACAGAAGCAAACTGACAAATGTCTTGACAGCTATGCGCAAGAAAGAAATCTGTGATCATTAAATCTAAATACAAGAATTTAAGAAACCAAATATTTACAATACTAAATTTAATTTATAAAGAGTAATATTTGATGCAATCTATATTATAGAAAATAGAGTAACATAAAATAGTCTTATGTTAATTGATAACAGGGTAGGAATCTCATAAAATTTAACATGTTATGAAATAAAAATTCTTTGCATATTTTAATTTCATAATTAATTTTTAAATGGGTTACTAAACATTAAAATTGAAGTAGAGATTAGGGGGTGCTACAAATTCTTGGCTATTTAAATATAAAACTAAATTTTAGAAATGAAAATATGTACATAAATTCATGGTATATTCCATAACTGTGACGCCAGAGAGAATAGGCTCTCTTCACGTTGCCGCTTTGATACGAGTGATAATTAATATTAATTGTAATTGTAATAATTAATATTGAAAATATTAATTATTATACTATTATAAATTATTACCGACAACAATGTTATTAATATTGAGCATGATGTTTAACAGGTACCTATTTAACATCAATAAGCCCACTTAGCCTCTTATTTTACTAAATATAATCAAGTATTCTTAATTAATTTATAATTCTTATTACGCATCAAACATGTTAAGAGTCATCATTTTAGAATGGGAAACCTTTTTCTAACTTTTTATATGTTTAATTTATTTTTCACGGGATGAAGAGAAGGTAACTTATATTAATATTTTAATAACACTAAACAATTAAAAAAAAAATTCAAAATTTTTATTAAATCCTGTAAGAATCAATCTTGAAATATATCGGCCCGTCTGAAACATTTCATCTCAATTTTTCAGTATGTCAATATCAAGCCTAAGTCTTTTTTATATTATTTTTTAAAAAAATAAAAAATAAGCTGCCTTACGATTTCACTTCTTTATTTCTGTTCGGTTAAATAATGGTAGTAACAAATATACCAAACTACTTTTATATTAATGTATTTATTTTCAACTCCAATTCCAAGGTTTTTTCTTATGATGATTTCAATACTTCTATGTAGTACAACATTTTATTATTCTGAATTATCTAGTTACGGTTAGTTGGAAAATTATCGTCTTATACTTTATTTAAAACCAGCACAATAAAATTATAGATATCGTGCAAATTTTTAAATTTTGAATCAAGGTGACAAATTTGAAATATGTTAAATTGCTTTGATGAATTTATTATACCTTTAACAATTTCTGTGCGCGCGCACACAGAAATATGTTTTACAGAATACTTTTTTAGATATTCACATAGTTATTTGCTGCTGATGGATCATTATTCTGCGTTTTGTTCTATTATCTTAGAAAGATTAATATAACATACTCATTTGAGTGGATTTTATGATAACTCAAAGATCGTCTTCAATTACTTGAGACCCAGACTTATCTGCTTGTTTCCGTCATCAAGTGAAACTGTATCTTGTGTAATACATATTTCACCAGCCGTACTTAAATAGAATTAAAATGGACATTATAGCCGGTAGTCAAAACCGAATAAAGAAGAATAACTTTAGAATTACGAAGTGTAGTTGTGCCTATTTGATCTCTTGACCCTCATAAAGAAAAAATAAAATGTTAACCGTTACAACACTACCCATTGTACGACTTTAATAATATTTAAATCTCAGTTACTATTGTTGACATGTCTTTTTTTTCCTCAAAGCCTCCAAGGTCCGGACCAGCATTTAAGTATAACTCAGCGTGGGAGGTGCCACACCTCTAACCCCTAGAACAAGAATTCTACCAAGCCCGGCGATGCCAGACCCGGCCGCCGGCCCAAGAAGCCGGGATTCAGTCTTTTATTACCTACCTCAAATAGAAGCAACCCGAAAGTGTCATCCACTGGGACTCGATTTTCTAGTGCCTGCCTGTAACAGAAGTGTCCGAAAAGTCGCCTCCGCCGGGACTCCGCCCATTCACGCAAGAGTGGACAAACGACGACTCCGCAGAGGGCTGTCCGACATCCCGCCATTCTCCACCAAAGATGTTCAGTGGCACCTGTCCGTACCGGGAGGGCAGAAGTTCATGTCCCGCCAGAGGACTCATCCATCCGGTGGTCCTCCTTCCCGCAGATCACACACGCCCACAGGTGAGTGCAATAAGCCCGATTACGCCCGCCCTTCCCACATTTAAAGCAAAGGCTTTTTTTGGTTTGCTTGGCATTTCTCTCGCCACTACTCCACGCGGTCGCCCTAAAGCATACGACCAAATGTCTGTCATAAACGGCTACAGAGCCTCAAACAGTTTAGCGACCAGTATCCTAAAAAGCGTCTAGAGCTTGCCTAACAGCGTCAGCGGACTAAGCGCGGTGCCGCGCACCACCGGCTACGTATCCCAACCGCTCACTTGTCATATATTTGCTAAAATGGGTAGGCGAACCCCGTCAACTACTAAATATATATATATGACATCCATAAATAAAATTTCTTTCGTCGAGACAGCAATTCGCTGCTACACCTAGGTCGCTCAATGCCAGCAACTACCTATACACCATATTAAAGCGCTTGGAGCCTTAATTGGCTGGTGGTCAGCCATGTATATCTCTGAATTAGCTTACTATAGAAGTGCGGTAGGAGTCTTTTCCCGTAGGTAGATTACTATGTCGGTTGAACAAAGCAACTGCATCACGAAACTCTCACAGGGTCCGACAAAGGGGCTCTCACCACATTGACCCGCCGCTTGTGAGTGGCCAATTTTCCTCTTGACCTCTAAGTTCCAGGGTGGTCCTATTTTTGCCCCCCCCCCCAGATCAAGGCAGGTAATCATCACGAATTCATTTGACTAGATTCCCCGCAGAGGCGCAGCTCATCAGCTGCCAGGCGGAACCGAAACAGATATTGGTTTCAAGCAAAGGCTTGATCGGTCAAATCTTTGACAACTGGAGAACATATGGCCTAAACCCCAACATCGAAAACACCTGTCCTCGGTATCCCTCATGTGAAGCCAACAATACACCTACTCAGTTTTGACACGGTGTTCAACTAGCATCTTTGCCGCAGCAAAAATTGTTACAAAAGGGGCGTTCTGGGTTGCACCGAACACCGGCTGATACGAGGTCACCCGGAAGTCAACAGCCTCACACAACACCCGTCTCACTGTCTCTGTAATCTCCGCCTCGCTAATGTCGCTTTCGATGTCTCGAAGGTGGATCAACATCCGGCGGCTGTTCCTTTACTTGATATCAACGAGGAGGCCCGAGGCCTTTTTTGGACAGTCTTTAGGGCAGTCGTCTTCTCAGCAGCCTTGACACGAATACAAAATTCGCCTCCTGATCATTTCCTCAGCAACAGCACCTCGCCTGCCTCCTTGCTGGCTACTGTCTCCTTGACTGTCTTTAGTTGGTCGGTAAAAGAACGCCTTTACTGTACCACTTTGCTAGATTACTGGAGTCGATCATCGCACTGCCGGAGCCGCAGTGTCTTGTTATCCACTGTTCAGAGTACGGCTCTGGGCACTACCACCTTAACCAGGGATCCCATCCTGCCAAAAACATACAACACGAGACGCTCCACGCACAATCCAATCCGGCCCCTTAGGAAAACAACCAGAATTGGAGAACCGCGATGTATTCTCCTCAAAGACGCTAAAATTACTTCCAATGTATTCAGGTCATCCACCGTAGAGTCATAATGCAAACAAACCCGTCGATCCACAGGGGGTCCTGTCTCCTTTCAAAAAATTTCACTTGCCTCAATCCCAGATTGCATCAACGTCGAACCTGCATCATGCCAGGCATCAGATAAATCAATAAAACGACATATATTGGCCTTCATTGATGAATCATCGGCACGGACAAGCTGCTTCATTACTCCAGCCGACCAGTTCCTGGTCGCTGCCCCAACCATCTCCTCGTCTAATATTGATCACATCAAAATATTACGTAGGTCACAATCTACTACTGGAGTCTGTATGGCAACAGAAAAAACTTGATGACGTACGGCAGATTGCCTCGCCCTGGTCTTTAGGTGAGGCAATTCATATAAATAATCCTTAAGATGATAAAGATCCTTCGAGAGATCACACAACCTTCCCCAACAGGTCTTGAATTCCAACTTGTATTAATATTCTTGCAAACCTGGCTTGCAAGCAAGTGGACTAACCCGTCAACAAAACGCACCATTCCAGGAAGTACACGGTCCGATTACTCCTGTTCCACCTCATCGCTTTCCTCCATGCCTTCTTCTCCAATTTCCCCGAAAAAATCACCAAGAATCTCAGGACCAAAGTCCCTACCCATCTCCACCATCGAATCAACAGCACTCGCACTACCCGTTCGGATCTTCTTTTGTAGCCTTTCTTCAGCGGGGACTATCTCTGTTGCAGCTTACTTGAAATTGACCCTCCCCCATTACCAACTCAGATGGAGTTGGTGGAGCAGTGTGCCGCAAAAGTCCGGACTCACGATCCTCTTCCATCGAAGAACAGCCAGATTCAGGAACATGAACATCAGCACGACGATCTCTGGTATCCTTCCTCAAAGAAGGAGCAACCTTCAACTTCACTTTGTGACCAACATCAGCAATCACATCATCCGCCGAAGTACAGCCAGACCCGGAAGCATCAGCATCAACAGAACGACCGCGGTTTGACAACCCTACATAATCTCTAGCCTCGAAGAAGAAGAAATCCTAGAAGACTTCATTTTTTGGCCGATATCAGCAGCCACATTCATTGTGAGACACAAACTACTCCCATTTTTCGAAAATAAACAAATGCCTCACACACGTTGCTCAGACTTTCCGCCCCTAGACGATAGTTTACGACTGCCACGCTCCCTCATAGGCCTAACTCCACTCCCAGAGGCTCGTCTAACTTCCCCATCAGATTTTAAACCATCCTTATCTGACATCAGATTATCTCAGTAGCAAAATGTTTCAGTTAAGTATGTAAACAACTCCGGTCAGCGTTATAAACAAAGTTAGAAATAAACAGTTTTTTGTTTAAAACTAATGCCAAACAACAACCTCGATGGAAAGCCCTTCGGTAACTCTCGAAAAGTTTCAATGAACCACCACAGTAACAAAAATATAAAAATAATTAAGAAAAAACGAAAAACCAAACCCTAGCCTACTGTTGTTAAGAACAACAGCCCTTAGCAACAAAGTATAAAAAAGAGTATAATTAATGAAAATTAATAAAAATGAAGTCCAAAACTCCGGAATCGAGAGGAACAAGACCGAAATCCAGATCCACACCGGAAAATAATACCTCCAAATACACACCGGAACCTAACATTGCTACGGACAATAACCCTTAGCAACGAGTGACTACGGGAATAAAAGCAAAATGCACTAACAAACAAGACAGGAACTCAACAAAATAACATTAATAAAACAACAAAACAGTAATGAAAATAGGAATAACGCAATAAAAAATATTGGTACCGAGCTGATAAAATACAAGTCCGCCCGCTACCACAGTTGGAACCATATTTTGTGGATATGTCTTGGAACAAGTTAAAACAACTTTTTAGAGTTTAGCCAAAGTGTAGTCTGATATATAAATATGCGAGGTCTGTTCAAAAAATAACCGAATGTTTTTAATTACGCACCAGCGGAGATACTTTGTGACGTGATCTTGGCAGCATTGTGTTTCATAAAACCACTTCTGTAACCACATATTTTTGGATTGTTGATATATCGTTTAGTTTTTGTGTTATTGCTGTTTGAGTATAACATGTTTAAGTGAGTAGCGATTTTTTAATGTGCGAAGTTTTTGACGATTGAACTTTTGTCTCGATGTCGTAGCCGTAAAACAAGCTTTCGTCTCCCGTTGCGATCCTTTGCATGAATGCTTCATCGGCTTGTTCAAAGAGTTGCCGGCAATTGTTCACTCGATTTTCTGTCTGTTGTTCGGTCATCAAACGGGGAACAATCTTTGCTGCAACTTGATGCATGTTCAACTTTTCATTCAAAATGTCATGGCATGATCCATTCGAGATGCTAACCCTTTTTGAAAGTTCTTTGACAATCAATAGGCAATTTGCACGCACCAGATTTTCTACACATTTGTCTCATCTGTTGAAGTCAAAGACCTTCTCGATCGAGGGTTATCTTCAATTGACTGACGACGACTTTTAAATCGTGAAAACTATTTAAAATGCTGCCAACCGCATGTCACTAAATATTTCCGTTGGGGGGTAATTAAAAAAGTTCTGTTATTTTTTGAACAGACCTCGTATATATGTATTTTAAATAATACATTATAATAACAATAACATTTTATTAATCAATACCAAATTTCGTAATTTATCATTTTTTGTGAAATTATTGAATTCTTGTGAAATTATTATTCTATGTGTATAATATTTTAGTGATGCAGTTAATATTATCTTTATTTTGTACATCCTGCTTTATGTGTAAAATCGTTTTTAAACATAGATTAAAACAAACAAATATAACTATTTGAATCAAAATGCAAAACTTGAAGTGATTTTCATAAACAGCAATAAAAGTCTGATGCCTTTAATCACGACGGAACCTACAAACGAATGATATAAATAAGGAATCGAAGGAAGTCCATCAGTAAGATTAAAGTAAGAGCTATCCTACAATTTCTAAAGATACTTCATTCGGAAGCAGTGGAATGTGAATTTATTATCATTTATGTACTATGTAACTATGTATTACAGTGAGAATGGTATACTTTACTATTTACAGTAGTAACTGATACTCTGGTTACTGAAATTACTGTTATTTTCATGAAATATATATTTCGTTTACTATAACTAAACAACCATAAAACGCTATACAAGATGAATTCTTGATCCGTTTAATTTTTATTATTTTAGTGATATAAAATAGAAAAGTAAATATAGCATTTGCTTTACTTTATTAAAACTGGAAGACTTGATGAGTTAAGTTGCATTGTGCTTATATATTCAATATTATATTTGTTACTTTCAGTACTGAAACAGTAACGTTAAATGTTGGTCTAACATTTCGAAAATCCTTTCTATTTTATTCATGTATTAATAAAAGAAAGTTTTAAAATAGTTTGTTGATAAAGATAACCAAATTGTGGAACTAAACCTTTTAAAAACTAACTTCAAAGGATTTTTAATATTATGAATACAGCACCAGACTCTGTAACTGCTTTTATAGGGATGTCAACTAAACTGTGTCATTTTAATTGCATCTGTTCATGCATACTGCATGAACAGATGCAATTAAAAGAAACTAAAATAATCAACCACAATATACTATTGTGGTTGATTATTTTAGTTTCTCACAAAATTAATTTATGTTAAGATACTGTCTTTTTTGTGCATAGTAACAAAGGGTTTTGTAGATCTACAATTTGTGATACGTGAGATGAACAGCAAATATTAAATTTTCGTTGCTATGAAAGCTTATGAAATTTATGGCATTTTGAATAAAATTGTTCCCATTTGAACAATTTAGAACAGTACTAGTTGGGAACAGGTTAGTATATACATTCTAGGAGGAATGTGTCTTTCTGTGTGATTGCGTTAAGTTTTAGCAATTTATTCGTTTACTTAGTTGTTTTGAAAACGTTGTTATATTTCTAAGATTTGTGAGCTATTTTTTAAATTTGTTTATGTATGTTAATGGGGTTATTGTTTTTATTTTTATATTGTGTGTGTGTGTGTGTGTGTGTGCGCGCGCGTGTGTGCGTGTGTGTGCGCGCGCGCGTGTGTGTGTGTGTGCGTTTGCACGCGCGTGTGCGTATGTGTGTGTCATTGAACTTACCTCTTATTTCCATTTGCCTGTTTCGATATTTTACATTGTTGAGCTCTTTTTTGTAATCTTACTGACATGGGTGCATTGAGTATTCTGTAAATTATATTTATAAAACTGAAATGGAAAATCTTTACGTACTTAAAAATTATGAAATTTATAATCGTGTAAAAATAGAAAACAACGATACGCTAAATAGAGTCAAATCATAAAAAAACACATACACACTCACTCTCTCTCTCTCTGTCTCTCTCTCTCTCTCTCAGAATAATATTCAGGTTTCAGTAGTAACTGTAATATACAAAGATTTGAATAATTTATTTATATACCTATTTCAGGAACAAGCTATAGCTTATTTGTTTTAAATTATTAATTTTTTGCTTCTAATAAATTATTTTTAACAAAAAACATATTTTAGTTGTATTTTTCATTAGTTTATTATTTTTAAAGGCAATTTTCTCCCCCAAATTCTCAAAATATTATTTCGTTATTTTATGGAAGCCTACTTATCTACTCGTGAATTAACAATTTTGAGGGGAAAAGTTATAATTTTAACCTTACATTGCTTGGCTAACTGAAATTGTTTGATGTAAAATATCTTCTGCCTTAGAAAATGCCAAATTTGCCATTGTGCTACCAGTAGAGGGCTAGCCGAGTTAATTCAGTTAGAATTATAGTCTACTCTTTCCACTATTGATTAGTTCTGTACTGCGCTATGTCTCTTGCTCAGCTACTAAGAGCAATTAGGCTGCTGTTCCGGCCTTAGGGCAAAGGTAGAGAAGAAGAAATTAGATGCAGAAGTACGCCGGCGTCCGGTTAGGCGGTTTGCTGCGGATTGATTACGCAGTATTACATCAATTTCCACCCCAAACCACAACAATTCTATAACTGAGATTAAGGTATTTAGTAATAAAGATTTCAATCGCCATTCTTGCTTCATAATTTGGTGCTGTTCTATTAACAATAACGTTACAAAGTAAACCAACTACCTTCCAATCTCTGAAGTGTTGTAAAATAGTTCTGACGGTTGCTGGCATACTAATTCAGATCTACTGCCTATCTGTATTAAAAAAGCGCCAAACCATTACCTTAAAATTAATTATTTGTATATATATATATATATATATATATATACAATATTTGAATTTACAAGCCTGTCATTCAAAAGTTTTAAGATATCTTGCTGACCACATAATGTTTTTCTTCTACGTCGAATTACAGGGATTTTTCCAAAGTACTATTTAAAATATATTATTCTTCGTATTCTTTTAAAACATGTACCCATTTCTTAAAAAAAAAGTAAATTAATAATAATACAAGCAATTGCATGTTATATGTTACTTAAACTTCCTTTTGCCTAAAAAGAATTTATCGCAATAGATTATCATGGGTTTTGGTGTTGCTTGCCACTCAATAAAAAGAGAATTTATATTCATGTTTCTAGATTTCTCTCATTAGATACTCTAGATATTTATTGGATATGTGAATAAGTTTTAACATAAACGAAAACTAAGTTACATTCTAAAAAAATTAAAAAAATGTTACCGCTATGTTACGACTTCAATTATTATCCAATTTTTTTCTTTCTGTGACTTCGTTGAAGTCTGCTGATAATTTACCAAGATAAAAAATGAATTTTTTTTGACAACAAAAAAGTTTTTTTTTTTCATTTAAATTTGAAAATGTATATTAAATAATATATCTATAGACATAATACATAATAAATAAAACTAAAAATTAAAATAAAGGATATTTACTTTTATTTCTATTTTTTTTTTCTTTTACATTAAACTAATCGCTTGCTATCTGTAATGAGAAGGGAGATCACTCACCGCAGGAAACAGCTCTAATCCTACCGTTCCTTACTTTTTTAGAACTTGTTTGTTCATGTAATGGTTTTCCGTATTTTAGAATATATAAACAGAAGTAGCCTCATTAATGATAAATTTGTAGCCTCCTAACCAGAAACACACCTGAAATTCATTATACTAAGCCAGCAAGAATACTAATTGATTCATACCGTTATCAAAGAAATTTTTCATTATAACTGGAAAATCAAAACAATAAATCAAAAAGTTCCCAAAAATTAAAAAGTACTCTTTCAACCCAATCAAATATGGATCTTTTGACCTAAAAACTAAATACTAAAGAATAAAAAAAAAACAGAAAATTAGTTCGTATTAAAATCAGTTAAATAATTACACAAATCTAGAAATGGGGTTGAAATAATGCTTTTCCAATATTTTTGGAACCCAAAATAGAGACAAAATGAGAAACATGTAAATAAGTCGAAGTCAACGCAGTGCTTTCCTATTAATTTTAATAAAATTGGCTAATTAAATTTCCAGAAAGAGAATGAAATTTATTTTTCGGATAATCTGAAACAGTCTTTTTTATCAGATTGGAAAGGACCTAAAAGAAATAAATGCTAGATCAAAGATTAAAAACAACTCTATAGGACCAAAAAAAACTTAATTTTATAATATTTATAGAAAATTCAATGATTTTTTTAACTATATCTAAGAATATCTTTCTGTGTAATTTAAAGATAATCATTTAAAAAAGAAAGATTTGTTTTACATAATCCGGATTTAAATATAATTTGAATGATTTATATCGATGGTTCATAGTGTGTAAGTTACATCAGCACTTGCGAGAAAAAAGCTTAAAGGGGTTGTGTGTCTGGAATAAACATATCTTTGAGGATATTATTCGGAAAATCTAAGATAACGTTTTAATAACGCTTACTTTATCCTTTGTTTTGTTGGGAAATTAAAAAATGAATTCTCTAACACATACTAACATAAGAATACCAACACTTTTCTATCAGTAACATTGTTTTAAAGCGTTAAAACTTATGTTTACGCTTGATGATTTACGTAATAAAATCACTCTTGAACTATGAGTATTATTTCAGAATTTTCATCTTAAAATAGAGGTAGTAGTATAAAGCCTGTATTTGGTGTTCACCTAATTTTACATACATGTAAATTTTATATTAAAAATGGATTGGTTGGAACTACCTAAATATTTAAGGAAATATTTAAGGGGAGCTCGTTTAGGATATAGAACTATTGTACTTATTGTAATACGCAGTACTTCTTGAAGTTGTTCTTACTGTTACTTTTTTACATACTTTCTCATTAATCCCTCATCTAGAATGATGAAAGAAAAACAAATTAAAATTTTTTAGTAGAGGGCATAATTATTATTAGCGCAAGTAGCAAGTTCATAAAAATACATACGCTGTAATTCAAGTTCATGTAATCTAAAAAGAAAATAACACCATAAAAAACGAAACAAAATACAGAAGCATGTTTTGTAATAGGCTAACGTCAAAAGAAATCTTGTTTGATATACTCGTATTTTGTTTAAAATAAATGCCCATATATTTTAGTAGCTTTTTATATGGAAATTCTATACTTTTTAAAAGTTAAATTCATATCCGTACAATCCACTAAATATGCTAGCAATTTTGGGCAGAATAGATTGAATTTTGTTAAAAAAAATCGTAATACCTGCAATGATGCGATCAGCCGACTTCCATATCTTCAGTGTTGAGCTCGTCCAGGTGTTTCTGAAAATCGAAGATTACTATAAATCCACCTACAATACAAAGGAGTCTGTATAAATTATTTTATTTAGAATGGTTTTACTCTTCTTGTTTATTTAGTCCGGAGGACTGACACAATTTCCAAAATATACGTTATAATTACCTCAAAAAAAGCGGCAAAAACAGAGGAAAAGTAACGAAATATGATTATTCTAAATATTTTTGTTATATATTAGCATTTATTTTTTTAAATTTTATATAATAAAGTTACATGTATGAAGTTTCGTTGTATTAATAATATACTGATCTTAGAGTTCCGTCATGTGAAAAATCCTCACTATTATCAAAACTGTACTCATATTAAATTTTCGCAAAGTAAAGCTATAATTTTGAAAAGCGAACAGCATGCGACATTCTATTTTTGGAAACGACTTACTTGTCGTCGGTGGTCACTTTCAACTCGGTCGTTGTAGCATCTAACGGGCAGACAATAATTTTCTGCATAAATCGTTTGAAACTATCTACTATAGGGTTAGCTAAAAGCAGGGTATCTGCTTTGAATGTGATCCGTATTTCACATTGAAACCTAAAAGGTGCTTTGCTTCTAAAAAAGTTAAAACCGGGCTTAAAAAAATCCATTAGCATTTATGACGTGTGACTTTCTTTGGGCTTCAATATTTTAAATTGTATATTTTAATCCTCAGTCATCAATATTGTTAATAACTTAATAAGATTTGAACCGAACAAAATTTACAAAAAATAATGCTTTAAAACTGCTATTCGTATTCTCTGATATTAAGTCGTAATCTATTATTTCTTTATAAATCATTACAGTGTTTTTATTTTTTAAATAATAATACTAATATTAGTTGATTTGTATTAGCAAAATTATATCAAAGACTTTTAAGAAGCATGTTATTTAAATAGCGCCATTTTGGATTTTCCCCTCCCACCACAAAAATTATAAAAAAAGCAAAAGTTTTAACTGTTTGTGTTTTATGATAATTCGTTTAAGGTTTCATGAAAACCTACTGCATTGATTAAAGATTTGTTACAATAATATATGGTTGTTTTAATTATAAAATAATTTGTAGTTTTGCTATAACTATTCAAATTTTAAAAATTCTGAAGTTCTGTTCCAAACTTTTTCTTTAAAAAATAAATACACACGTAGGGATAAAGAGCGTGTTCGTTTTAATAAATAATCTTCATTTATTTTCTCGTTTGTTCGCAATAGAAAAAAGGTTCAATAATTTAATTATAAAGTTTTAGTTTTCTTTACCTTCTCTAGTTTTGCCTAACATCACTAACTGTTTAAATAACAATATTCTGAATTAAAGATAAAAAACTCATTTGCTGCGTAGTCCTTTTATTTAAAAACGAACTCTGTTTCCTGATGAAGCATAATCGAGTTAATTAAAAGATTATGCACACTAAATAACAGAAGAAGTATTCTTATCAGATAAAAAACATGGTAGTCAGAAAAAAGGATTATTTTTCTAAAGAAAAAGGAATTGTAGTGTTTTATTCATCGTACGGCGTCTCAGTTGCCTTGAATACTAAACAGCAAGACGAATTTAGTCAACAAAGCGCAGTAAAATCGCACATGTATTTAACATATTTAGGATTCCATCACTACTTTATTATCATTGAAGTTGCATATAATACGTGATTTTAGCTAAAAATTCCAGAGTATCACGAGAAAACGATTAGTAAAAAAAAAAAATGATAATTTACCTTAAAATAGGAAAAATGATGTTACACGTTAATATAATTAACTTAGTCATTTTTTAACTGTCCGTCACAAATCTTCCCTTTAAATTTCCAAAACGGAAACTTTTGTTATCCAAACTGCTGATCATATTGAAATGATGCAAACTAGTCAGATTACTTAGAAAAAAAACATTATAAACATCCTCAAAAGGTTAGTTAAAGAATATTACTCTAAAAAATGCTTATTCAGATATTTAAAACAGTAATACTCTGAAAAATAAGAATATAATAAATAAATCAAGAAATTAAGTGTGATAACTATAATAAACAATAAACAAAAACCATTATCGAATATATATCAATCAATCAAGTCGTAAGTGCTATTAAGTTAGTATTAGTAACACGTTTTTTTAAATTGTAAGATTTTATTTAATATTAAATAACTTTTCAACAAAATGTAAAATATTTTTCTAAAGATTATTTGTAATTTTATAACACATTATCTTTGCTTAAAAAATTAGACTGCACAAATTTAGCTTTGTACTAGATAAAGACTTGAGACATTAAATTGTAAGGTAGCCCGTAATAATGGGTCTATAAATATTTTACGTATGTAGTAAGAAATTCTACTAACTGTTTTAGGCTCATACATACGAGCAATGTTTTATCTATTAGCCGCAAATATCAATCAATATTTTTACCGTTCCTCTTAATACAAAAAAAAAATGTGTACTATTCATATTGTAAAGTTTATTAATTGACTGTAATTAAAACAATTAATGGCCTTTGACTCACATAACTGACAGAGGATGTAAAAAACAAAATTATATTACTTTAATTAAAATTACTCTTTAATAACGAATAATAATAACAGAAATTGGAAAGATAAAGGCGGCTTTCTCATAAAAACTTAAAATTATGAGGGTTTGACAGAAAGTTATGGATATAGAAAAAGAATTGAGATGTAGAAAATATTTATGATGTAAAGTTTTATATTATTACAGTTTTACAATTGTAATCATTTTAATATGAATAATAATAGATGCACAGAAGTATGAAGTACTTCATGGTTAAGAAATTATACTATGAAAAAACTGTAAAAACTGTACACCCAGTGGGTGTAGTTTAAGATAGTAAAATTGTTTGTGTTTTTAATTAGAATTCAACTTTAAAGTAGTATTTTTAAATTAAAATTTTTTTTTAAATAAATAAATTTTATTATTTAATTATTGTTTCTGCAACTAATTTATTCATACGTTTGGGTTTGAATTTCACCAACTTGGTTTGAATTTTGAATTTCACCAACTTAATCAGCAAGCTGAACAGTAGCAGCAATATCTTTTTGTTTGTTTTAAATGGTATACTAATTATAAATGATTACATGAAAGAATTATTTTTGTTTTTGAGAAATCGTTTATATTATGTTGACATGTAAATCCACTTCCCAAATACCTTATAAAATTCTTTTAGTTTAATAGAATATATTCAGAAATTATTAATATAAAATTGATGAATCAGGTGTTAATTGATGTTAATATTTTGTTTTACATTAAATTTTATTAATAAATTGTCTTGCACAAAAAAAAAAATAGAACGTAATAAATATAAAACTGGTGTTCAATATATACGCACATGATGAGCATACGTGACTGTGTCAAAGACTTTGTTGGCCGCGCTTCAGCGCATTCAGATACCAGCAGCTAAGTACGTGACGCAATGACACGTAGCCAATAAAACAGAATCAGTTGATCACGCTGCAGTAGCCGGATCCGGGACCGTCGCCCGATATGCTTTTCTTACTCTTCTGCCAAGCCTAGCCAACAGTCAGGCCACTCATTTTGCTTCCTTGCGTACCGACTGAGAATAAAATAAAGAAAGAAGATAAACACTGCAACACTTCACGAACTCCTGACAGATCAATTGTTCTGCTTTAAGTACTTTATATTGCGTACAATCGGAGGTAAAAACGATTCATTAAACATTCTCATCACGCAATAAATAACAAAAAATAAATCATTCATTGAAGAATATCTATCATAAAGTTAAGAACTGAACAGATCATCTGACTGAACTGGTAATCCCGTGAATGTTACTTTGAAAATTATTTATAAGAATCATTCTATCCAGTAATTAAAATAATTTATCAGTTTTCACAAAATATAAAAGAATATTTTTCTTTTCTTCAGAAAAATCTATGTTTATATATTAACCCTAAAATAATCGATTTTAGTAGGGGACATAAACCAGATAATTTCTTTTCAGTTTTATTTTTTACCATTTGCTGTTGTAACACCTTTTGTAGTTGTTTTTTCAATAAAGTAATCGTTTCCGACTTCTTAGAATCAGAGCTTAATGTATTTTTTTTGTTGCTGTTTTATTTCTCTGTCAGGGTTGTATAGTCTCTAGTTCTCATAAAATGAACTGATATATTATTGAAAAATATCAAATTACATAACTTTTAACAGTACTTGTAATAACAGTACTTGCTACAAAGATAATAAAACGCTACAGCATAAATACTGGCCCATCTGTAATGAAATCGGCAAATTATGCTACTGGCAAGACATTAACTAAAACCTTTAAGACTTATCTAACAACTTTCACGAATAACAAAATATTAGGAGGGTTTTATGTTATTTTCTTGCTTACAAGCCTACGATTTTCGTTGATTTCACGTGACAATCACTGATATATTCTTCGTCCATCAGCATGATGAGTTCATAGTGAAGCGAGTTTAAAAACGAAGGAACATTTTTAATCGAATACTTATTATAAAACAAGTATTATTTACTCTTTACGTTAACAAAAAGAGTGCTTATAAATTAGAAGATCACAGGGAATTTTTTTTATTGTAAAAGTAAAGTGTTGGATTATGCACAAATTTCATAAATTTTCTCCATAATTATAAAATTACTTTATCAGAAAGGACACGTCCGTTAGAGTCATTGAGTTTATTGACATGAGATGATTCATTGACTGCTTGCCAATATAATAATATTCAATAATATGCATCCATACTTACCCGAAATTTTAATAAAAATTTCCCAATTTAAAATAACTGAATTAACAGAAAGGCTATGAGGGACAATAATTTAAAATTATTTTTTTGTGAATTATGTAGATGCATTAATTTCTATAACGTTCTCTGGTTTACATTGGAAAAAAGTCATTTTATTTTCACTGTCCAGCGCAACTTTCTGTATTCCTTTTATACCGGAGTTTCTTATTTTATAATAAGTGGAAATGAATGAAATCTGACACTTTTGTTTTTAATGAATAGTAAATAGTCAACGAGAGGAAAGGAAAAGCTAAAACACTTTAATACACCTAAAACATTTCGTAACTTAAAAATCTTTGTGGACCATTCAACAGGATTGAAAGACCACGTTTTCTTTACACTGTTATAATTATTATTTTTTTTACCTACCTGAGTTGATAAAACACTTGAAATTTTAAAGATTAAAATTAAAAATATTTATACAATTACTAACATTTTATTTATTCCTTTTTAATACAGAAGAATGATTTTTATTTTTTTCATGGATAAACACTTAAGTTGTATTAATTAAATTATTACCATCATTATTTTATTATGAAGTCTTTCGTTTGAGAAATAATCATGCATTAGAGATTACGGTTATCATCCTAATAGAGAAATTCCAAATTAAGAGGAAAGCTGCGTTATTGTTTCACATAACGTAAAACAAACTTATAATAACGTATGTGCTGAGAATTAATCCCATCTAAATAGTCAGTATATACTAAGTTTTTGAGGTCTTTCAAGTTTATGATGATAAAATGTAAAATATTCCGTTGGTGGAGACGATAGCACTTTCTACTGATGCCAGATTTTTCAATTTTTATCCTTCTCTTGGTACTTTACCGATATTGTATCAATATTCAATATCTAAAATACAAGGTAAATATGTGCATCAATAAATCTTTTTGCAATAGTCTTTTGTAAATGGTGCTATGTTACAAGATCTTGTAGCTGTTATTTTCTATCCTTAAAAATTGGCCTACTCAATAGTAGGCCAAGAGTCGTTTTTAACCTGACTCTTTAGTAACTGCAAGGGGATGACCGGAACGACCTCCGTAACCCAGCTAAGCATTATATTCTGAGGATGAAAGGATTTTAAATATTTTATAATGTTATTCTTTAGTTTTTGGAGGCGGGTGGCATTCACAGCACTTTACCCATTCAATCTGCACGTTTTGTGTAAATTTCAAAAATTATTTATCTTGCATACCTTAAATAATTAGTAATTTATTGTTTACTTATGGTGGGCTACAGATCTTAACGTAATATAAAGGAGTGTGAAAGGGATTTGACTGTACAAATAGATGTATGTCTGTATGAAATGTCTGTCCTACTCCAGAAGCATCCACTGTTATATCTAATTTATCATGGTTATAAAGTCTTTTGATATCTGTAATCCTCTTCCTTCCCTACCATTGAGAAAGGACATTCTTTCTTGGTAAGATATTCGATGTCATTTCAGATATTCCGTCATTAGCAACTGTGTTAGCTTGTTAAAGCTCTCAAGACCACTCACTGTTCATAAACCGACTCCAAAGAGTTATTTACGATTAAAAATGAAATATGAATGCTGCTTTTGTGAAGTTCCATTCGTCTGATTTAGTCTTCAGCATTTAAATCGTTGAAAGGGTAAATATTCTCGACAATTGATTTTTACTCTGCTCTACACCATAATTTAATACATCTTCAACGGTTATGTTTTGAAGGTTTATATTGATTGTAATTTGCATAAAAATTAATTGTACTTTTTTATTCCTTTAAATGAGTACGGTCCTGAACTTGTTTATAACTAATGGAAAAAGCAAATATCTAGAAAATAATTTCCCATGGCAGTGATGAATTTGTAAAAATTATTAGTAATAAATTTCTAATTCTGTACCCAGAGAGCTTTAAATCTTACATCTGTACACATGATTCACATTTCAAGATTAGAACTGTGTTTATTTAGGCCACTTCACTGTGAAATTTAATAATTTTACAGTTAAAAAGCAAATTTTGATAAATTCCATTTAGTATCATTTGGGTTAATTTTGCATTCGAGTGTACATTAAGTAATTAATTTGCGAAGTATTTTAGAAAGTTTTCTTGTTATTTTTTCTTGTAGGAATAAGGAATTAAGTAGACGTATGCGTAAACATGTTATTGTTAACTTTTGTTGGATGATTGAAAAAAGTGGAAAAAACATAATAAAAAAGCTAATTGAAATAATAAAAAAGTTAGAAATATTTTATTTTCTAATACCTAATTTTTTTTTATAAGTTGCATTTCCTTCTGCGGTATTTTTTAAGAGGCATTCACCTGGTAGTTTAGTCAGTCACATTAAAATTCTGAGATTTTGTTTACTTACTTATTGCGAGTGAAAATAATTTTTTATATTAGCCATTTTCTTAGCAGTTTCTTTATACATCTGTTTAGGTTTAATTGAGAATTCTTTGTCAGCTGTAAATCATTATTATCTTTTGCAAAGCCGCAAGACAACACCTTACACTGCCTTTTAAGATAAATAACCTCTTGCCTAGATAAATAATTTCCAAAAACTTTAACTCAAATAACCGATTTTTGGAAGAACTTAAAATGTAAATTAAATAAAGTTAACTTGGAAAAGATCTTGGGCATTTTATTTCACTCGTATTTTGGAATCCTCATCCGATGCGCTCGCTATACGCATGTGAATTTCATGTAGTTCTTCAGATGGAGCTTCTCGCATGCAGAGCCATTTCTTAAGTGACTATGGGAAAATCATTTATTTCAATTTATTTACAGAATACTCTCTATCCTAAATATTTATTCTGTATTAGGTGTATAAGTCTTTCAAGTATGTTCATCAGTGGGTTACTAGAAGCAACATTTACAAGGATAATAATCAGTGTAGAGGTTTGCTTTGGATGAAAAGCTAAGAACAAAATCTTTTGAGGAGGGATAATTGTGTGAATTATATAAGTAAAAATGTATGTGTAATAAACGTGCCATGTCATAAAAATTTTCCCAAGATTCATATTTTCAGCAAAACTAATTTGCAGATATAAAAGGGATTTCAGAATTTGGAAAAATTACAGAACGTTACAAATTGTATATTTCTTACCTTGATAATTAAAACGATATATTTCTGTTTTAATTTATTTCAGTTTATCCCAATTTTGAACCTAGAATTTGATTTCATTTTAGTAGCTATTTATATATAATTAAGATATTTTTTTATACTGATAATTTTTTATGTACTTAATTATTTAAAGTTTTATGAATATTATTCCAAATTCTGTTTTTAAATTTTCTATCAATTTGATCTACTGTAATATTATTTAAAACATACTTTTATTACATTATTAATTTTAAATTCATCTCTTTAACATTTTGCATAGAACTTAGAGCTTTTACATTAATTTTGGTATATCTTATCGGTTTTGTCTTTTGAATATTATTTGCTGTATAAATTATCATAATAATGTATATATATATATATATACATTTTTTTTTTGCAATAGGTTATTATTATTTTAATTGTTGACTATTACAGAATCTGAAATCACATTTATTCCAGCGAGGCTTAAGAAATAGATAAAATGAAGTTCGTATTGAATACTGAGAAATTTTCTCACTTTTTACAGAAAAGAGGTTCAAAACTATCATTTCTTTTAAAAAAATAATGAAGAATGAAATATGAAAGTAAACTGAAGTTACTACTTCTCTAGTCGAAATTTTATATCTTGGTGTCTTTCGGGCATAGTTGGATAACACTGATTCCTATCAAGAAAACGCACTTGTAATAATTTTTTGTTTCGTTTTCCTGGTGTTGTTTTTGTTTAGGCCAGCTGCATTAGTCGTTATAGCTCTCTTTCTTAATTTATCCACCTAATTAATTTAAAGCTGATAATGGAGAACAGTTTTGATTGTAAAGCCTATTTTGTTAGAGCATTAACTGTACGTATTTTACAGGAGTTTCAGCTGTGTGTTCAAAATTTCGAAAAAGTAACTTTTCCAAATAAGGTAGTCCCTAACTGAAAAATAATTTAATCCATTTCCTGATCGTTTCTTTTCTTGAAGAATAATTAGCCTTTTCAAGTGGTAGTGCAATAAGAATCGTATTTCACTCTAACACTACATTTCTAAATGCCGTTCTTTTTAGATTGAACGAAAAAAGTAATCGTCAGTCATTTCCTTACATTTTTTATTAATTAGATTTATTGATTATTTATGACATCTAAAAGTAGGTTTATATTTTATTTTCACTGTAGGTTAAAGAAAAGCCGTATTTTTAGCTCTCTCATTCTTTTTATATCATTATTATTCGGACAATATACAATACAATATCATTTTAAAAACATAATGAATTACACCAAGTCCTGAGAAATTAATGTTTTGTTTAAACGATGAAGGAAGGCGTTTAAGTAAAAATAAACGTTTTATATTCCCCGCAGCCTACACATCATTTAATTAAGATTTGTGATTGAAATAGTTTGATACAAGGATATTAACATCGAAGTGAAGTGATATTTTTTAAGGAAATTCCTTAAAAAACAGTTTAAGAAAAAATATATCCATTGTTTCCTTAATTATAATACCTTGTTATGTAATGTCTTTTTCTATTATTAAAAAATATATTCCTCTGTTACCCACAGAGGTTCCCTACGAATTCTTTAACTAAAAATGTATATATTTCATTTTCTGATTTCTAAAAAAGTTAATCTTCGAAGGCTTAAAAATAGTAGAAACACTCTTTGCCCACAATTGATCTACTGATATTTGTTTGGCGGCTGATATTATAAAACTTCATCAACAAAACCATAAATTTAGAAACTCAGGAAATAAATGCTTTTACAAGCCTTTTATTTTATTTTATTTATTTTGCATAAAGCTACAAAATATAAATAACGTAATTTTCAAGCACAATTAAGATACGCTAACCACCATAACCAAGTTTTTATGCATGTCATAATATACCATTTAGTTTCAACTTAACGATAAATAGCCAAAATTACCCTGAAAAAAATCTGATGTGGACACTAAACGATCTCTTTGTACGCCTTAAATTATATATACCCGTTTTTTTTAAAATGAAAAGTACATGATTTTTTTTTTTTTTTTTCATTAATAACTTCTGATATTTTTTCATATTTCGTTTTTTGTTATTGAATTATTATTTATTGTATTTTTTTTTTTTACAATCAGAAGTTAATAATTATTAATAAATCAATATATTTAAATGAAAAATAAAGTTAAAGTCGAATTCAAACCGATGTGTCTATCCGTTTGAAAGATCCAAATATTTCATTAATTAAAATTTTATTTGGCTATAACTTTGGACCCTATGAAAATTAATAAAATTTATGGTATAACATTGAAAAGCTCTCAATCAGGGCTTATTATTGCAGTTAAGAGAAAGTCTAAAATCCCAATTTTTTTAAACTTTGGGTTTTTTTGGACACTTTTGGTCCAGTCGTTGGCAATCATAATGGAAGGTGCAAAACTACAAGTTAACAACAGTCCTAAATCAAAGATTCAACATTTTACGGCTAATCGTTTTTGAGTTATCCGAGATAAAAACGTACGTTCGTACTGACGTCACGCCCAAACTAGTCAAAATGGATTTAGGGGAGGTCATATGATTATTTCCGTTGAAATCTGAAAACCGGAATTTTTTGCGATCACATTATTTCCTTTACTTGTACAAGGAAATGAAAATAGATGAAACAGATTATAAAACACGTAATTTTTTAAACTTAAAAACAAGCTTTTTACTTCCTTGTACAAAGTAAAGGAAGATTGTGACTGCAAAAAATTTTGGTTTTCAGATTTCAACTGGAATAACCATTTTGATTGTAACTGAATCCATTTTGACTAGTTCCGTCATGACGTCTGTATCTCGCGTAACTCAAAAACGATTAGCCGATGATATTGAAATTTTGGATTTAGGACATCTGTAACATCTAGTTCTGAACCTCTCGTTTTTATTTCAATCGACGGAACCAAAGGTGTACAAAAAAGCTAAAAAATGAGATTTTGAACATTTTCTTAAATGTAGTAATAAGCCCTTATTGAAAGATTTTCAACAATCTACCATAAGTGGTACTTATTTTCAATAGCTCCAGAGTTATAGCCAAATGAAATTTTAATTAATGAAAAATTTGGATCTGGCTCGAATCAGACTTCATCTCTTTTTTAACTTTTTTTTTTTTAATATAAATATATCGATTTATCAATAATTATTAACCTCTGATTCTAACATTTTTTACGATAAATTAATAAAAAAATATATGAAAAAATATAAGAAGTTATTAATGTAATAAAGTTTTATGTATTTTACATTTAAAAAAAAAATTATAAATGTAATCTAATAAGCGTACAAAGAAATCATGCCCTGAGGTAGGTAATCCCCACGTCCGGAACACAACATCTACGTTCCACGTCCAGGGCGGTAACAGTCGTACTTATGTACAATACATATGGCTGGCTAACGGGGCTCCGAGTAAATTCCTCAGATATGCTTTTCTTTTGACCTGTTTCCACCTTCAGGTCCCCTCATGGATTGGATTTTTCGGCTACCTGCAGGATATGAACAATTTATTGATTAGGAAGTGGACATATACCAAACTTAGAGCTGGCGATGTGGCGGCCACGGTCGAAGTTATTTGCAGGTGTAACGGAGACCTTTCGTCGTCCACATGCCCCCCGCGATGGCAAGCATGTAGCTAAGGTGCCCATGTTCGGAGCATGGGAGCCCTGAAAGCTTCGGTGTGTAGGGGCCTGGAGTCAGTGCAGAGACTGCGCATCCGCTCTCTGCCAGGACATATGCCGGTTCCACCGGAGTACCGGAACGGACCTCCAGGGTTAGTAGCCCTGGAGTGGGGGTGTACCCCGGCGGCTAGCCTTACTACAGAAGGGATTATTTGTTCATGGAAACTGAACAACTAAACGTGGCAGAGGGTTCACGCAAACACTCTCGTTTAGAACCGGCCGTTCCCCTGAAGCAATACGGAGAAAAAGTGCGGAAACTAAAAGGATTGAGATTGAGGCTAGAAAAAGCTTACAAAAAGCTTTTTTTAAAAGTAGTAATGTACCGAAACCCAAATATTTGGTCATTACAAAGGAGGATGGAAATTTCTCGAGGGTGAGTCCTTTTCTCATCGCTCGGGAGATAACCAAATGCGCTGGTGGCCCTGTAAAAGAAATAAGGAAGACCTTCATGGGACTTCATGTTGAGACTGTAAATGATGTCCAGTCTCAAAAGATTTTGAGGCTTAAAAAGATTG
The DNA here is from genome assembly GCF_047948215.1 of Lycorma delicatula. Classification (NCBI taxonomy): domain Eukaryota; kingdom Metazoa; phylum Arthropoda; class Insecta; order Hemiptera; family Fulgoridae; genus Lycorma; species Lycorma delicatula. The sequence goes on along the minus strand of NC_134455.1, from coordinate 280,367,878 downwards.
GAGAACTGGCTGTACATGTCGATCCCCACAGTACGCTCAACACCTCAAGAGGTGTGGTCGTCTGTCGGGATCTTCTAAATTGCACGGAGCAAGAAATTGTTGAGGAGTTGTCATCACAGGGAGTAATTGAGTGTCGCCGATTGAACATGAGGAGGAATGGCGAAGTCCTACCTTCAGCCTCTCATGTTCTCACATTTAACCGGCCTACCTTGCCGGAGAAGATTAGAGCGGGGATACATCGATTGGATGTGCGGGCATTTATCCCGCAACCAATGCGATGCTTTAAGTGCCAACGTTTTGGCCACACCGCTACCAAAGGTGAGAGAACGCAAATATGCGTGTGCGGCGAAGAGGTGCATGAGGGAGAGCCGTGTAAAGAGCCCCCTACATGCATCAATTGCAAGGAACAGCATTCATGTGGATCCAGGAATTGTCCTGCCTACAAAGAAGAAGTAGCTGTGCAGGAAGTTAAAACCCTGCAGAATGTCAGCTACATAGAAGCCAAAAAGATTGTTAACGCCCGCAAACCTAGAGCAACAACATCATATGCTCAGGCTGCGGCTACTGTTCCTGCTCCTGCTCCGATTGCTATAAATGAGGCTCAAATTATAAAAAAACTTGCGCCTACTTTGGCTAACATGATTGAGAGGATCATCGAAAACAAGATGAAAACTTTTGGCAATAAAGAATTTGTTAAGCCAAAGATAGTGGTACAGCCTGCTGAAGATAAATCAATAAAAGTGAAAGTTGCTCCTCCAGAAAAGAAAACGGACACCAAACCAGAATGTCAAGTCCGTCACAGCGAGATTCTTGATGAAAAGAAAAAGGTGATACCTACAGAGACTGTTATGGAGGCTCCCAAGCCTCCTGTAACTGAAGTGGCCTCTAAGCTTCAGAGGCCACAAAAAATCACACAGGGGGGCGAGTGTCCCCCCTCCCACAGGCGGTGACCGGTGCGACCCCCGTGTTGGGGAGCGGTCAGGTTGCCGCCTCTCAATCGGCGCCTGAAACCGGCGCCGATCCATACCTGTCGTCGTCGGCGGCTTCGGTGGTCTCCGATACGGAGACCGGAAGCCTTTCAGGCGACGACCTTCTCCGCGAACACGATGCTGTTCGTAGGATGGAGAAAAAAGGAAAAAAGGATGGCCGAAAGGAAAACCCAGACAATAATTTAATTAAAAATTAGCGAGTCGATTGTACAATGGAACATCAATGAATGTTTTTCAAACATCCATGAGCTCCAACGCTTGGTACATGACGTAGACCCGATTTGTATATGTCTGCAAGAAACGCATTTCCGCCGAAATGAAAATTTTAAATTAAAAGGATTCGATATATTTCGGCGAGATCAACCGCCAAATGTAAGAGTTAGAGGTGGAGTAGCTATATTAACATCGACTAGAGCTACCACCGAAGCGGTTGTTCTAAACACAAACCTACAAGCCGTCGCCGTTAGAATGAAGCGTCTGCTCGAGGTCACTGTCTGCAGCATATACTTGCCGTATTTTGATTGGAATAAGGATGACATAGCAAGACTAATTTCCGAGCTTCCCCCACCTGTTTTACTGGTGGGTGACTTTAATTCTCATAATTCTCTTTGGGGATCAGATCGAGTAGATCCCCGTGGAAGAGAACTGAAAGGGTTCCTGATGAATTCAGAACTTATTATTTTAAACGATGGATCAGGAACCTTTTTCAATGCCAGAGATGGATCGACGTCCTGTATAGATCTTGCACTTATAAGCGGATCGATAGCACCGAGGTACAGCTTTCTTGTCATAGACGATCTGCATGGAAGCGATCATTTCCCGGTGCAAATTGTAACTGATGTTACGAGAACAATATATCCCATCCCTAAAAGATGGTTATTTGAAAAGTTAGACTGGACGAGCTTCACAGCTAGAACGATACTCCCGGAAACAACTGGAGTTATCGGAGACGATGTCGATGCCATAACAAATGCAATAATTGAGTCGGCATCGAGATATATTCCCAAAACATCTGGGAAACTTACGAAAAAACCCGTTCCATGGTGGAACGATAAAATAAGTGAAGCTATAAAAAGAAAGAAAAGGGCGTGTAACGCCTTTAAGAAGCGTCCTAGCATAGAAAATCTTGTTGCCTTTAAGAAATACAGAGCGTATGCAAAACGTTGTATGATAGACTCGAAAAAACGATCCTGGCAGCAATACGTGTCATCCATCGACAAAACTACTACTGCATCAGATGTTTGGAGGAAGGTGAAGGCGATTTGTGGGCGTAATGATTTTGCTCCCATAACTAGCCTTCAAGATGAAGATGAAATAAAAGACACTCCATATGAAATTGCAGAGCTGTTATTGAATCACTTCGAAAAGGCCAGCAGAACGGCCAACTACGAGGAAGGTTTTCGAACCAAAAAAGAAGAACTCGAAGGTCTACTAAATTTTAGAACTGAGTATAATTACTCATATAATGTACCATTTAGAATGGAAGAATTCGCGAAAGCGTTGGAAAAAGCAGATAACACAGCTGCTGGTCCGGATGAAATCCATTATAATATGATCAGGCAGCTGAATACCACTGCAAAACGCAGATTATTAGAACTTTATAATAAAATATGGCGGGATGGAACGTACCCGCAGCAGTGGAAAAAGGCTCATGTGCCAGTACCAAAGAAAAATAAAAATTTAACAGAACCCAATAGCTATCGGCCTATTTCTTTGACGCGTGCTATGGGAAAAATACTGTAAAAAATGATTAATAATCGATTCGTCTGGGTTTTGGAAAAAGAAAACCTGATATCACCGTATCAAGCAGGTTTTCGGCAATACCATTCTACCACTGATCAAATGATCAGCTAAGAGGACATTATATATAACAGCTTTATTAAAAGGAAACATTGTGTCGGAGTCTTCTTTGATCTTCAGAAGGCTTTCGATATGACCTGGCGATATGGAGTAATGCTCCAGATATATGACTGGGGCATTCGTGGCAATCTGCCAGTACTGCTCAGCAACTATATGAATGACCGTACCTTCCAAGTACTCGTCAACAATGAATATTAATGTGAAAGAATCTTGGAAAATGGCATACCACAGGGTTCGCCGTTGAGGGGTACCTTGTTTACCATTGCCATTAATAAATTGATACTAGCCATTCCAGTAGAAATCAGCAAAAGCGTCTATGTTGATGATCTGGCAATTGTGTATGCCAGCAACAAGACTGCTATGGTGAGGTACAAATTGCAACGAGCAATCAATGCTCTAAATGAAGTTGCAAGGAATAACGGATTCCAATTCTCACCAGAGAAAACGTGCTTTGTACACTTTTGTAGGAAGAGAATTCCTCATCAAAGTCCTGCGTTGACAATTGACGATAATCCAATACAATATAAAGATAGCGTAAGATATTTAGGACTAGTATTGGATAAATCCCTTACATGGGGATTACATATACTGGACTTGAGTGATAGATGCAAAAGAGCCCTAAACATTATAAAATGTTTATCGAATTTAAATTGGGGCTCAGACAAAATGACATTATTGAGATTGTATAAAGCATTGGTTCAATCTAAACTAGACTACGGATGTATCGTATATTCATCCGCTAGAAAATCGCACTTAAGAAAGTTAGACGTAGTTCATAATAGCGGAATAAGATATGCAACAGGCGCTTTCCGTACAAGTCCGGCGGCTAGTCTGATGTCTGAAGCCGGAATAATGCCACTACATTATAGAAGAGAGATCCTTTTGTTAAGATCCTTTTGTCCATACATTGCAAATGTATGGACTTTCCCTGCTCATATAAATAATAAATTGTTTACGAATCATCCTATGGCTGCAGTATATGAACATCGTGCTACCTATTCCAGACCAACCGGAATTAGGTACCACGAATTAAGAAGAAAATATGAAATTGCTATACCAGAGACACTAGCAATTTCTACTAGGGAAATACCGCCATGGCTCTTGCCAGCGGTAAATACAAGTTTGGATCTCTCTCAAGGAGAAATAAAAAAGAAACCAGCAGTGACCATCCAGCAGGAATTTTTAGCAACCGTCAGTAATTACGAAGAACATATTAGAATTTATACTGACGGTTCTAAAACCGAACATGGTGTTGGATGCTCGATATATGTAAATGAAGAAGCCCACTTTTGGAGACTGCCAGATGTGGCCAGTTTCTACACGGCAGAACTCACTGCAATTCAGCAAGCTCTTCGCTACACTGAACACTATTGCGAAGAGAGAGTGCTAATATGTTCCGATTCTTTAAGTGCACTTGTTGCAATTCGGAACAAGAACATTAAGGATGTCCTAATTGCAAACATCCTGTCAATTTTATAGGTTCTAAATCAACGAGGACATTCTAAAATGAAACTCAGTTAAAACTTCTCCTTGTAAATGGAAAAGCGACTTTAAGTTGACTCGCCGTGAACAAGTAGCGGTTACCAGACTTAGAATCGGTCACACGCGATTAACAAATTTATATTTGTTAACCGGCGAAGTGAGACCAATGTTCGGTGTTTTTAATAAAACACTGACAATCAAGCGTGTAATAGAAGAGTGTACCATATATGAGGACCTCAGAAAGAGGTTCCGTCTTACAAATAATATTAGTGCTGATCTGGATAATGGAAATGAACAAAATATAGTAGCATTTTTACACGCCAGTGGACTTCTTAAAAGTCTAAAAAATGGAAGTTTAAAGCTGTGGTAAAAGATACTCTAAGCGGTAGTTTTATATATACATATAAGGGAGTCTCGAAGCATGGCACGTATAGTGACTGGAGGTAGCCCTCTTGCCTAGGCTGTTTTGGCTCACCTGCATTCAAGAGCAGTGAGTCGGGGTGTGTCCGATGATGGCATGGCGGACTCACAAGGGTGGATTGAGGGCGCGAGGCTATGGGTGTACGCCGTGCATTCCTATGGCCTGATATAAGAAGGATTCAACTGCCACGGCACCCTGGCACGACTGATATACTGCTCAACGGCGGTTCTGGTCGCCCCGTGGGTGCTTAAACAAACTATAAATGAGACTTCGTAGAAGAAAGAAAGAAAGATATGGTATTGATAAGGTTAATTTTAATTTTAATTTCATGGTCTTTTGAGAACCTATCTCAAATTTTAATAGTGGGGCCCTTTACACCCTGTAAGTGTTTGTGATTGTCCTTGTCTTTTATGTTTTAATGTTTATTGTGAAGTTTGTGTTTTTAAATAAAATTTAAGGGCCCTTTACACCCTTACATATGACGATCCTGATGGAGATAATAATTTCTTTTAAAGAATGTGACCTTAGCAGTCGATGCCCGTAAAAATTCAGTTAAAAAAAAAGAAAAAAAAAAGAAATCATGTGGTGCCCAAATCAATTTTTTTTCTAAACATGAGCGGTTTCAAATGTAAATAATTTAGACTTTGTAAAATATACAATACTATTGTAATACATATTAATACTATTAATAGTAGTTTTTTTCGTTACAGGACATACAAGATATGCTATACAATATTTCTGATCATTTTTTTTGATGAGTTGATGGTTCGATAGGTATGATATTCGGATTTATGAATATACAGGAGTGAATGCATGCATTCCTTTGACGAGTATGGTTCTGGTAGCATTTTATTTTAATACCAAAATAAAAATTCTCGATATGATGAGTTATTGGGTTTCATTTTTGTTAATCCGCTTTTACATGCAATAAGATCTTTGAAAATGCTTTTACAATTCTCACACAGTAACAATCTGTATCAGAGAGATCGCTGGAGGATGAAAAATGTATCATGTTTAAAGCATCACGTGAATGTCTAGATCGCAATGGTTTAGTTTTATAACCCTAATTTATTGAAAAATGTATTGCATTTATACATGAATCGGTCCTAACTTTTGAATAGGCTCTAACTCAAAGAAAAACCAGTTAGTTTTTATATTCATATAAAGGTTTACATAAACATTCACAAAAATATTGATTATCAATTAAATTTATCAATCAAACTTTAATGAAAGTTGTTTTCTTTAATATCTCGCGGTAAATACATGTTATAAATGCAAATATTTTTTAGTGATCACTATTTCAATTACTGAAAACCATGATTACAATAAGGATCAACATCTTTCACAGCTTAATACAGTAGTGTCACCCATCAAAATAAGATACAAAAACAAAAAACAGGTTAGATTATTTTCTAATCCGAGAGTGGAAAAGTTAAGTAAAACGGATGCTTAGAAGTAGTGATTAAGTGGGGCCACTGCGTCAATAGTACCCCTGGCTACCTCCAGGAGCGCTAGTGTCGCAGTCCGCAACGTGGGAAATTCCCTTTTTCCTGTGAGAATTTCCCTTTTCCATTGCCGTGTTGAAACGAGGGATTTGAAATTCCACAGGGTAGCCAAGGTAAATATTTTCTGTCAGAGGTAAATATTAATTACTTATTTATTTATTCCAGAGGTAGCTAGGACTGGAAGCTGAAGGTAGGACTGGTGTACAGCTGTTTTTGTAACCTCACAAGTCACGAGCGGTAGAATTAAAGAAATAAATAATATTTACAGCAAAAAAAAAAAAAACTGGTCCGGCTAGGTTTTGAACGGGCGACGTTTGTTAGATCGAGCGGTTAACTGACGGCTTAAATTAATCGGCTATCGGAGCTTCATGAAGAACGGTGTGAAATTTGTTCTACATAACTCGCGTGCGAAAAGAAAGATCACTTTCAGTTCCGAACACGCCATCTAGTTACAACGCAGCCCGCCATTTCCCCTCCAACCAACTTGCGGTCAACCGATTACGCATGCGCGTTCTCGTTGGGTTTTGTTTGTGTGTGCGCGTGCGTGCATTAAAGGACAAGTTTTGGCGCGTGACTGAAGAACAGCTAACGAACACGACCTAATGTCGATGCAGCGTTGCACGAGAAAGGTGCCAAGCCATATCGACCAATCGCAGCGCTCGAATAAGAATGCTAAAAATGTAATTAATCAATTAATAATCTTTACCTCTTAATGCCCCCCCCCCCACCATCATGAAACGTCACATCCACCCACCCTCCCACACATCTAGTCAATTAAAAATTTATCTCGTAGGAATGGCAATATCCTGACAGCTACACTTTGTATAATTAGAAGCTACACTCTTTTTATGATATATTTTCAAAGTGTTATTCATAACCTGTTTTGTGGTATGAAATTTAACGTCACTTCTTTAACAGCATCTATGTCTGGTTGGCATAAAAATTCAGGACTCTGTTTACAACAACCCTAATCTATATCACATCAATGTGGAACGAAATAAACTGGTCTGAAAGTAAATCTTGGAGAAGTTAAATCTTTCTAAAGACTCAATATCGGTATGGAATAACAATGTGGTATTTTACACCTGAAACTTATCGTTCGACAAAACATTTTGTAGAATAATGAACGCGGGCACTCTACATTAATTATAAATTAATTGAATTTTCGTTTTTTTAAAAGGTCCTAGTGTTCAATTGTTCACTTCGGATGCAGAAGCACAAATGAAACTATGATCGATTGTAAGCCTATAAATAGCAACCAGACGAATTAGACGCCTTCGAGAAGTTTTGAATAGGAAATAATTGTCCGACTAAAATCAGTGTAGCTAATGGTGTAAAAGTAGGACAATCTTCTCTACTGACCCAATTTATGAGTTTTCTATAATTTCTGAAAGTAATTGGCTGTGTTCGAAAATCTCCGTCTATGTTCAGAAAAGTGACATTGAAAAGTATTTGAAGCTAGGTAAGTGAAAGCATCGCAACACTACTTTTTTACATATATGAAATAGAAAAAAACCGTTACATTTTACGCGCGAAAAGTACTTCACTTAATTTAAATTTTTAAAAATTGAAATTTTGTTAAAACCCTCCTCACTATTTGTAACATAATATGGTAGTAGATAAATCTAATATCAGATCATGTCACGGATGTTAGAACCACTGCATTCAATAATGTTAATATCTATTGATAAATTAATAAAATACTCGTATATTACTTTATGGGGGTTTAGAATGTTTTTGTTTTGTGTATTTATGTTTGTGTGTGTGTGTGTGTGTGTGTATGTGTGGGTTTGTTTGTGTAATGCGTTGTAGTCCTTATCAGAGCAATTTTTTGCTTTAGTGTTCGATATCATCCACCACCACATAACTTGGGTAACTCTCGAATAAGTAAGTTAAAGCTTGCAGCAGTTAGAATAAAACGTCATTCAGTTTCGACCAAATACATACGATAGTAAAATTTTTATTTAATAATATAGCAAAATGTTTCAAAAAAATACGTTTGATAATTTTCTACAATTGATAATCGTCGTTTTGAAACGTACTGCGTTGCTATATTACCCGTTAAAATAGTTTGCAAACTTAACGCTTGCAAAGAACTAACACTGGTCGCTTACGCTTGCATCCGTTCGTCACTTCCCATCACAATCTAATAGGAGCATCAGTGAACATCGTTTCAAGTATAAATTAAAAAATTTGAATTGGCGAATCTTGGTTTTCTTCGTCTTCATATTTCGTATAAGTATTATATATTATGAAATATACAGAAGTAATTGCATGTCCTCTTATATACCGATCGCTTTTAATGTAATCGATATCTGACTTTGATCCGTGTCGTAAGCGACCAACAAATGTTTCGTGTCGTCATCACTGCCACTGTCACAAAAATAATCGGTCTTGTCACAAGCCCTAAAACATCTGAAGCATTGGGATTCGATAATCCTCAAGAACTAAGCTAAGAGCCTACACGCGGACCTCGCCCCTAGTTCTACTTATAATGACCCAGTTTCGTGAATTTCTCGTAATTTGAGGCAAATAAACAACAAATTCCCACTAAAAGTGTTGATGGTAACAAAGAAATTTAGACCTAGTTCACTTAAAAGATCCCAGCTACCCCTAAATAACTCTAACTTGAGTTTACAAACAAGCTAATTATGTAATCCGGTCTGGTCTACCGGGGAGAGGAGAATGAACGCCTACTCCCGCTCATCTCGATTTCCCCCAAGGGGAGAAGATCCCGCCATCGTAGCGTGTCTGGTTGCTACACCACCCCCTCCGTTACTTGCCAGTAGTGGCTTTAACGGAGGTGATCTTCTTGCCCACGTACTGATCACATTCCACAGTGTTCAGTCCGGCCTCGGGAGAGATGCCACTGATGCAGATGCCCCAAGGGACATCTACATCAGTAAATCCGCCACAGTAAAATCGCCTTCCGAAGAAGACTCGGACACCTAACGCTACTTCCTTGCCTTAAAGAACTATGCTAAGAGCCTACTCGCGGAAGCGCGAATCCAGCGCCTAGTTCTACTATTTAATGAGCTAATTCCGTGAATATCTCGTAATTCGAGGCAACATAACAACAAAAACTTCCCAGCAAAAAGTGTTGATCGCAAAGGCGAAATTTAGACCTAGTTCTCTTAATGAACCCAGCTACCGTTAATAACTCAACTTGAGTGCAAAACTAATTTCGGACTCCGGTCTGGTGTAACGGGGAGAGAAGAATAAATGCCTACTCCCGCTCAGCTCCATCACGGAGTTCCCCGTGACATTCACCTCCTTAAACCGCCGTCGAAACGCTGCTACATACTACGCTAAGCGGCATGCAGCCACGTCCCGCCGACAGTGTTGTTTGCTTACTAAAACGACCTCGTCAAAGCGCAAACCGCACCCCCCGGAGCATGGAATCATGCCCGTTGGCAGCGGGTGCAACTCCGCCGACAGCTTAATTCAATTCAAAACGACACTTCTCATTAATCTAACGGTGGCTCGCTGCCATAGCGCCTACCTTCGGCCAATCAACTGTCCAGGCAGATCCTAGCCACCCAGGTTCCTACTTTATCTACTAAATCCCTTCAGCAGTCCTGCGCAGGGCGAGGAAGCGAACAATCACCCAGTCATTGCGAGTCCTCCAGTTGACTCGGAGATCCAAGAAGGTGTTAACTCTCTCAAGTTCCCTACTACCTCTGGTACGTTCAGCTTCGTACCGGGACAAACATATAGGACATGGTTCACGTGTCATCGACTCTACATTCCGGACATAAGCCGGAGTCAGCTAAACTTTCCGTAAAGGCGACAGGTCCCGAAAAAAACTGTGTTGTATGCCGATTGGGGAATACCCAGCTAATTGCTTGCAACTCTCTAACATTAGGTAAGATACCATGCGCGTAAGTACCGGTAGAAGAATCGTTCCACCTAGCTTGCCAAGAGTCAAAACCTTGGTCTTAATTTCCCGCATACGCCCTGATGTAAGTAGACCGACCTTCTTTGCAGTATACCGCTGGCTAAGCTCCGTAGCCGAAATATCCAAGGGTCACGATCACAGTTAATGCCTCTCGCGAGAGAGTCCTGTAGCTGCCAACAGCAGCTAACAAAAGAAGACGCTGAGTTCGTAAAAATATGTCTCTATAACTTTGGAATTGCAAACGATGAGCACAGACGGGTGCAGCTTACAACATTATGGCCTCGCAGACACCTTTACAAAGAATACGCATAGTACGGAAGTTCAATCCCCAATCGTGATGGATGACTCTACGGACGCCGAAGAAAGCATCAATAGCCTTCTTCACTACGTACTGGAGGTGCTCCTTGAAGAGAAGTCTCTCATCAAGGATAACACCCAGATACTTCTGATCAGTGACATTTCTAAATTGAAGGCCATCCATCACAACCCGCGGATTGTGAGTTGCAGCTAGCCGGCCTTTCAAGAACATCGTAGTGGTTTTCTCCGCACTGAAAACAATCTTATGCTGAAAACTCCACAACCTTAGCACCTTACATGCCTGTGTCGCTCTGAGCTCTATCACGGCACAGGAGTTGTCCTCTACCAGCAGTTGCCCATCATCGGCATAAGCCACGATGCAACAACCCCTGAGCATCCACAATCACATGAGAAAATCAAACTCAACCACCCAGACGAGTGGACCTAGAACACTGCGCTGTGGACAACCTTTAGACAGGATCTTTCCTACCTCCGAACTGCCGTCACGAGGGACATCAGTTCTGTTGCTGAAATAACTCGAAGAATTCTAATCTCATCTCGCGTGCATTGACGCTTCTGCAATTGAAACAAGGCAGAGGGCCACTGCAACTTGTTGAAAGCCTCGGATGTGTACAAAATACACCAAGTACATACTTTCACTCGCTCCCTGAAGCTAAATCCATGACCCTAAGAAGTGGTTCCTCTGTGCCCTTGCCCGGGAGAAAGCCATATTAGTCGTCCATCAGCATGCAATTTGAAGTCAACCTGCTGTTGATACGGAGGTAGAAATTGAAGTTATCACAAATTTCATTGTAAAGATAATTTTTATTAAAATAGACGTTTTGATACATATTATAATTCAGTCAAAATGTTTTTAGTTTTTAAATCTTGTTAATCTGTATGAAGAAAATAAAATATTCCAAATATTTCCATTCTCTGCACAATACACACATATGTTACATAAATATTTTTATTGGTTTAAAGAATTCTGTATTTTCAGAATTAGAAGAAAACAGTTATTGACAGGCTTAATAAAGAATAAGGAAAAATTTTAATATGTGTTCTTAATTGCATTCATAATATTGTTTGAAAAGTATAAACCAGCTGCAGGGAATGAAAAGTTTTTCCAGCTTTATGCAAAAGACCTTCATAGAAAAAAATAAAATTAAATGAAAATTTTCATATGAAACTTCATTTACAATATGGTATGTAGCAACAATTGATTAGTACATTTTTATAATAAAATAATATAAATTTTGTCATCGTTTGGCTAGCACTTTGGTTTTGCATGCACGAACAGTAGCCAGATTGCATACATGAGCGTTATCGGTCACATCTGGTAGTGGAACCAACTTCCAAGTCTAAACATTCGAGTCATGACTTCAATTGTACATGACTGTAAACAACATCCCGTACTATTTACCTCCCGTTCGTGTTTATAAATTAACATAAATGTCACTTATTTAATTCATAAAGGACAATAGCAATTTTACTTTTATATTATTTTATTTGAACTCGTACAAAATGAGTCGATAAAAAATATAACTAAATATTTGCGGATGTAAATTCAAATTAATGATTTTTGTTGCTTAGTTAGCTGGATCTATTTCATTTTTTCAATTAAAAGAACTAAACAAAGTCTAATCTCTAAATCGGTTACTAATCAAATGATTACCTGAATTAAATATATGCCTAAATTACATTGCATGCAAATGCATTCTTAACCCGTCTCCACCTATCAGTTTCAGCACCTAAAATATGCATATCCCTCTTTTTTTTAAAACGTTTGCTCCAATTGTATATGATGCGATATTGATTTAAGTACTGCGTTCTTAGATAAAAATTAATTTTTTCTTTTTTAAATAGCAATTATGAATTGAAATAAAATAAAAATGTTAGTGATGAATAATCGAAGTACAATTTTATAGAAATAAATTATATAATATAATTAAATTATAGTTTTAAAATTTACATTAATACAGGCAAACTGCAAAATAAAATTGGAAATATAAAAAAAAAATTGTTTAAATTAACTAAAATTATAACAAGACAATTAAGCAACAATTAATAATTTTTAAATACTCTAAATTTCTACCTAATCAATCATAGTAGTTTTTATAAAATATTATGTGGGCGTTTTATTCTCAAATTACCAGATACTGTCTTATTACAGGTTTTCCGTAAGAAAACAATTATTATTATTCTCGTTATTATTATTATACTATTATTATTACTAAAGTTAATCGTTAGAGAACAATTATTACATCATGACTACACACAACGCAACGAATAAACTGTCATATATGTAATAGGTGTGTGTATAGACATAAGTACATTTGTAGGCACTGTTGCAACACAAAATAGCCTAACTTATTTCTAGTATAACAGTAATATCTGTATATATTCTATCGGATGAATAAATTCAAGTAAAATACAAAATTTCATATATTCAGCCAGGAATAGAATAAATAACACCACAGTGTAATAAAATGGAAAAAAATTAAACGATTAAATTTGTAAAATTAAATTAAAAATTTTTAGTAAACTAATTTGTAATTTCTACAATAATGCAACTTATATAACCTATTTATTGTAATAATAGCATCTAAAAGATCTAAAATATATGTGGGTGTACAGTAATGATTTACTGAAGTACATATAATTTTTTTTCTGTATTTACAAGAATATTTTACACTATTTTGCTGAAGTCTTGCCTGATTTCTATTTGTGTAACGAAAGTGAATCATAACATTTTAACTTGTTCTCCATTTTTTAATATGTAAGACATGTATGAAATTGGCCAATCAGCAGCTTAACATTTAATTGCTGGCTAAAAGTAGATACTGAGGATTATTTAAGAAAAGTTTTACTATCAGGAAAATTTCTTATACCAGTAAAATCTTTATCTTATCTACTCGTATATATATTTTAATTTATTAATATATATGTATGTGTGTAAAATTTCCAACGAACATTTTTTTTGCATATTTTAGTTTTTAAGTAACAATTCCAATATAAAAAAAAACAACTTTCATTCATTTAACAAAGATACTTTCATCCGGAAGATTGTATGATATTAAAACTGTTTATAATATCAAAATGGAATAACATATCATAGTTAATTCTGATAAAAACTTTTACTAAGCTCTTTTGAGTACCACCTATCTCACAATTATGCTACCGAGTAGAAACTGTAAAAAAATCCACTCAAACTTTGCTCATGTATTATTCATTGTAGACTAAGTTAAAACAGTATGTTTTGAAATGATGCAATTAATAAGTAAACATAAACCATTATTACTACCACTGGTAAATTGTATTAGAATTACATTCTTATACTCGAATTTCTGTTAATATCAAAAAAAATTAAAGTCGGTTAAAAATAATGTCAGACAATTTCTGATACTTTATTCTTAAAAAAAAATATTAAAAAGTTGTGCATCACTAAAAATAGCTTTAATTTTGTTTTAAATATATAACAGGATTATTAATTAACAAGGTATTAGAAAAGTTAACAACATGTTAAAATTTTTTTCCCCCATTTCTGTTTTTTATATTTATAAATTTCTTCTTCGTAATAGTGTTCTGTGTAAGATTTTTAACAAGTGGATAGATGATAGTGTAATCTACCAGTTCAGAGACGGGGGTATTTTTCAAAACTTTGACCTCCTCTGGAAGGTCTTCCAATATCTCAATTTACCGGAAGACTTGCTCCCCTAATTTTTGTTGCAGAACCCGAAACAGGTCTGAAAATGAATAGGCTGGATTCATCTGAACTCAATTGGTAGATTATCCCTTCATCCTTTCCGCAAATTTTGGAAAAATTCCTTTTGTTACCCGTGACAAGCTAGCTTATCAGTCCTAACTTGACCTGTATAATCTACAATTATAGGATGTTCTGAATGAAGTTATGTTTAATTATCTTATTTATTCAGTTTAGCACAAGTAAAAATAAGTGATTATATAAACTTAATGGATATATATTAATTAAGAAAAATTTCCTTTGATATATATAAACGGTGGAGAATAAGAAACAAAGAAAGTAAGTGAAAGGAAAGAGCGACGCGTATCGGGTTAATAATGAAGACTAAAAACTTTATTGTAATGTGATTTTTCTTTTTATATGACACGCGCTGAGTCACCTCTCAACGTCTACTTAGAAAGCAATTAAGGGAGATTATTTCCCTTTTTTTTAAGCACATTTGTCAGAATAATATTTCGGAGTAACGCAAAAATTAACGCTTGTTTTTCTTGGAGCAGGTGAAACGGTTTCTTCGGTCTGCTTTCCAGTCAATATTTGCTGTTTGGTCCTATTTAACAATCACATCGGCCTAGTGAGTACAGAATGTTACATAATTATATGTACACTGCCACTTTTTGAATAAAAAACTCAACTAACTGAAAGTTACGAGAAAATAATTTTACAGGTAGAGACCTCTGGAAAATCAAACGGTTAGCAGTTCACAAAAGAGTAACTGAATATGCCAAATCTTGTTTTATTCAAAAATGTACATTTTATTTCCTAAGGGGTTATGTTATTGAATGTATACTCATAATTGAATGTATCAACTTAAATTCAACAGTAACAGATAATTCGTTTAATAAATAATCGTCCATTGTTCTAAGATAGCGTCAAGATAGGTCTGTAAGTTCTATCGAATAATAATCTCCTAACGGTCTTCAAAAGGATCGCTGGCTTTGACGATTTACCTCTGAATCCTGTCTATTTCTCATACTACATAATATAAATCCGAATAGAAGATAATTCTCTGGCATCATCGGGAACTCTCGCACATAATATCCACAAAGCTACTCACAAAAGCCCTATGAAATTTGACATGCGCAGATTGATTAGAGCAACGCAAACCGACATAGTCCTTAATTTTAATCATCACTAATCTGCGGAGTTTACATGCCATTACGGTTGCAGTTTGCTAAACAACGGATTTCCTAAATGGTAATAAATCAACAAACGACTTTCATGCGCAGTATTATGTGAGGCACTGTAATTACACATAATATTAATTTTATTAGAAGTGAAGTTACAATTTGTAGATTATAATGTTTTAAGATATTTTAGTTTTTCCCATGTTTTAGGTCGACTTGCCAAAGAGGTAAAGCCGGATCAATAAAATAGGTTAAAAATTATAATTTTTAATAAACTTTATCAGTAGGTGGTCTATTTAAACAAGTTATTAAAACCAATACGTTAGGTATAGTGTAATAAATATAGACTACGATATCAATAATATCGTAAAGACGAACAGCAGTAAATTCAGTTTGCTTTTCAGTGCGGGTTTTACTTAAATATACTTTAAGAAAATATATGTTGCTCATCTTCGTAAACAAAATTTTACATTTTTAAAAAAGGTTGTAAAAGGTCATTAGCCAATAGATAATTTATAAGCACAAACAAATTTACCGAATAACAAGAGACGCAATGATCATTCAAGCATTACTGAAAAAGTTTCATAAATAACATAAAATTGCAACTCATCAACCTAATCTTCAGTACAGTTTATATAGCATATCGAATTCATTACTGTAATTTTAAAGACAATCTGTTAAAGTCACATGGATTAGAATTAAAATTATATATGGGTTACTCTTTTTATGCTAGGTATACCATTAAAAATGTACCCATAAAATAATTTTACTCAGGCACTGGTATTGACAAGCCTCATGGCATAGAAAACTTACTGTTTTAATGTACTGCGTTTGTCAGATAAAAAGAAGTCTTTTTTTTCTAATTATTTCAGTCATTCTAGCCTCCGTATGAAAATTGAAATAATAAATAACGAAATTAGTGCTCTAACTTTATCCTCCAAATCTGGTCAGTAGCACTTCAATAAAAATTCAAATTATTATTATTGCTTGTTTTATAGCAGTTGTAGTAGTCAGAAGATATCTTAAACTTTCTTGGTTAACTAGAACTTACTTTTTATGTCAGAGAGTAGGCTACGCTTGATATGAACAGAGCGGTCAAAAATGCAATTCTTAGCGAATGGTATACGACTATGTATTTATTACTGACCCCTAAAGTTAGCGCTTAGACATTTAACATTCTCGTTAATTACTAAACCAGACTCTAAATCATGTCTGTACGGAATAATAGTTTTTATTAGGTTTATATGATTTAAATTATTTGTGAAGTTCAAAGAGACAGTATATTTATTTAAATCACTCTTACTAAAATCCACCCTAAATATTACTTGATGCTTCAACAAGCACCAAGCAATTCTTACCAAAAAGTTATCGTTTTATGAGAATATAAAAATTATTTAAGGATCAAAGTTGGATGCGGATAAAAACTAAAAGTGACTACATAGTAATCACGTGACAAAATTTCAAAAATTGTTCTATGAATTTCAACAATAGAAAATTAATTTTTTTCATCCAGGAATTTTTAAATTTTTCAGAACGGCATTCATTAAAGACTGTAACCCTTTATGTTTTTCCACTGGCTCCAAAAACAGTTATTGTATTACAAATCAAGTTTCAGTTTCAAATTTAGATAAGATAGCCCAATGCCTTTAAACCTTCCGATTAGGTCCATTTCAACTAGGAAGGTGCTACGAGAAATCAAAAAGGGGAAATCTCAAAGAAAGCTCACTTTGGACCTGGTAACTTAAAATAAGTTAGTTATGTTTCCGGCCCATCTAGTACATTACAGACCACTTCAACAGAATCCTTTAGATGTCACTTTGCATCAGAATGGAAGATGTCTCAAGTAATATTGATTTCGAAGCCGGGTAAACGTGCACCCGACGTGTCTTCCAACAGGCTAAATAAGTCTCCTGACGATTCTGTCGATGTTATATTTCTTCGAAGGCTGTGAGCGACTTCAGAACAGGAGAAAATTGTTTCGGATCATTAATTTTGATTCAGAGGTGGAAATTTTAGAGTAAACAAACGCACAGGGCTTTTAACACCATCATACAGTGACTGGTAGAAAAGAGGTTTTAGACGGTCGCCTTCTTCAATGTACAGTAAGTTTTTTAAAAAAAAACTGGCTGCCTGGTCTTCTCCATAAGTTGAAACGCAGATTTCCTGAACCATTATACCTGGTTTAGCACAACTATCTCGTTAAAAGGTTTCCCAGGTCAGATGTAACTTTGAGTTATCTGGAATCTTTGATATTAAATCAAGGGTTCCACATAACTTTGTCGCGGGACCAGTCCGTACTCAATTTTTACTGCGGATAATCCAGTTTCAAACCACATCACCGTCGCCTGGTTTACTGCTGATGCTGGAATCCTGGCCGTTGCCAATGACCCGCACTTGGCCTCAACGAAAATATAGTTGTTGTTAGATATAATCGGCACATGGCTAGCAAAACGGAGGATAAAAGTAGATTCACATAAGTCAAGTCTTGTTTCGTTTGCAATAAGGGGAGGTCAATGACCTAAGTCAACTTAAATGGCGTCTTCATTCCGCACTCTAGCCGAGTTCAGTAATTTCGACTCCACATTTATCATCACTTAACGTGGAAGTACCTCGTGAAAAAAAAGGAAACAACACAAATATGAGAGACTTTGTTGGTTGTTAGGTAGGAAATCGCACTTGTCACTGCCAAAAAAACGTTTAATATACAGAATACATTAAAACTGATTTGGTCAGTTTTAATGACCAAATAAAAACTGTATACAGTTTTTATACAGTAAAGGTCATCACATCCAACCTAACACGATTCCCTCAAACTAACTGACCGAACCGCGGAAGCGCAAACCCCGCGCCTATTCCAGATTTGACAGCACTGCTCTTCACTGTGAATGCCTCAGAAAACGAACGAGTTGAAAGTTAAATCACTTCTACACTCAAACCAATCAAAATTATATCTTACGCAACATAGAAATTCAGACCTAACCGAAATAACTCGACCGATTTAGGTCACCTAACAAGGGGAACGTAACCTTATTCTGGTCGGCCCAGGAGCCGGTGACAAACCCCACAACTTCACCCGGTCACATCATGGAGTCTCGCATGGCATTAACAAGTCACGATTAGAACCGCCACTGACGTAACGAAGCCAAATCCCCGGTCACACGGGCTACCATACCCCGGCGGCCCACCCACCAGCGCGAGCCTCAAATTGAATCACAAACAACACCAATATAACCGTAGCACGACCATTACGCCTACCTCCAACCAATCCAATGCCTAGGCCGGAATCTTAGCCACTCGGGTCCTACCACGATTGAGTACCTCGACTAAACTCCCTCTGCAGACCTACACACCGCAAGGGTGCGCGAAGAAAACAAGCCACTTATAGATCCTCGTGGATCATCCAGTTAATACGGTGACCCAGAAAGGAATGTATTCTCTCAAGTTCCCTAATAGCTCGTGAACGTTCGACCTCGTATTTAGTTCAGTTACAGACATCGATTATACAATCATATGAACTTTCTAGCAGTTAATCTCCTAGACATAAGTGAAGAAGTCGGGCTACTGAAACGCCAACACATCCTGGACTTGAGGTATCTGAGAGACACTTAAGCTAATTCGGTATCAGATATGTGGTGAACATCTTCACTGTGCTTCAATGAGGAGCCTAGCTCCCTTTTATTTATTTCCTTGAAATATTATATTATGTGTTATATTACTATATTGTTAACATCTATCTATTTCTTAATACTTAATAATATTTGGATTCTTTTTTGGCTTCTTTACTAATTAGACTTTTCTGATATCTTGTATCTTTGCGATTTCAATCAATGCAAGTGTTATGTATAAATGGATTATTTATTTGTACATGTAGACTACGATTTATTGAGAGTGTTTGCTGAGAAATTTTCGTAAAGCGCTTTTTATAATGCTATTTGCTTGTGGTTCCTTACACGAAACCGATTGTAAATACACTATTTGTGAAACAAACAAAAATTTATACGAGACAAGATGGAAATTTAATTATTATGCTCTGACTCATTAGAATATTACAAAAGATGAAAAATAAACGATAAATGCGAAAGTGGATACTATTCATTCATTCATTAATTTTCGAGATAAATTATAAATTAAAAAAAAATATTGTTAGATACGTATAAAAATTCTTTTAGTTAAAATGTAATTAATGTTCATTGAATATTTGTAATCAATAGTAAACTGATGACCGAAAGCTACTACTTGTTAACAGAATATCAAAGATCTGATATACGACTGAAGTTCTTAACTATTTAGTTTACTCATTAGAAAAAAACTCACGCTGCAGTCACAGTATTTCTCTAATTTCCTCAACAATCTCTTAGTTATTTTTAGAGAGAAAACGATTAAGTTATTAAACTTACAGCTCGTCTGTAAGAAAACTTACACTATTAAATTTTGAATCTAACTTCAATTGCTGTAGGTTATTCAATAAAAATAATGTTAGATATATTTTTAATTACAAGTAAATTAAAATGAATCAAAATCAAGTTTAAAAATAAATTGCTATGAACATTTTTTTAATAACAGATAGGATTTAAAATTAATGAAAAATGGCAATATTGCGCAGTTTGGCATGATATTTAACACTTTAAAAATATTTTGAACTTTTATTATCTCAGGACATGATTTCACTTACTTATAATAAAAGTAAGTGAAGACTTATTTTCTAATAATTTGTAATCTTTCTTCAAATTGGTTTGACTCAGCATGACTGAAGGTTGTGTATCATACATAAAATTATTTATAATCTTTAGTATTGTAGTATATATAGTATTTAGTTATGTAGTATATATTAAATATATACCACATCTTTTATTGACACGTTTAAAATAAATACGGTAGCAAGTTAATGGACGAGAAAAAAACTTTACAATTTTATATTTTGAATTTTATTTTATTTCTTTGTTTAAATGGTATGACTACTCCTGTATATAGATGTAATAATAATAACATTGTTTATAAAAAATAAATGAATAATGTTTTAATAAGATAAATGAATATTTTATGAACTTAAATCATGTTTGGTATTTTAATAATTCTAACTCGATTTTCAGATACAAAATCAGTGATGACACTAAACATTTATTTTATCTCAATCTTTAGCGAAAAAATTATGAAGAAAATCAAACTTTATCTGAAAGTAGAGTCAAAACTATGGATAAGTAGCTTTGCAATTTTTATAAGTAGAAACAATAAAAAATAAATATCGTTTAGAGTGGGTAAATGATAAGGTAAAAAAGAGGGTAGAAGATAATGTAAAAATTAATGATTATAAAATTCTTATAGTGAAAAACCAAAATACGTTAGACAAATTGAAATGTGAAATGTCTTCTTATTCAAATTTAAAATAAAATATAAAAAAGGATAATTTTAAAAAACCTAGGAAAACCTTGCTGAACTTAGACTATACAGGAAAAAACTGCAAAAGTCCTAATGAACGTGAGGAAAAATTCTGAAAACGGTCTCCTTAACCAAATTAACCAAGTTTTTTGAAACAAATGACAATAGAGACTACTATAGAACCTTTAAAAAAGAGATTAACCAAATACAGCCCTCTAAGTCTCAACGTTAAAAGGAGTAATAAAGAGATAGACATTAACAACAAGCAGAACATAGAAATTATGCCCGAATATTTCAGAAAATTACTCAATTTTGAAGATCCAGTGGAAAGATTTCCAGAAGTAGAACAAGTACAACAATTTCCTGAGTCAGTGCAACTAATTATGGAAGAAATTTAAAAAAATAATACACAGCCTCAAAAATAACAATTTGTGTGTTGAAGATTTCATCATAGCAGAAATATGGAAATATGCCAATGAGAATACAATCTGCTAGCTGCATACTTCTTACACAAATTTGGTTAAAAGAACTAACATAAGAGTGATAAACAGTTCATACACTTCACAAAAAAGGGTTTCAAATTGATGTCAATAATTATCAAGGAATATCTCTTTTGCCGTTTTCGTAGAAAATGCTTTCTAAAGTTATCCTTGAGAAATTAAAAGAACGAATTGGAGAGTATCAAGGTGGTTATAGAAAGTGAGATTAGTGCAGAGCAGACTTTTAGCATGAAAACAGTAATCAGGAAATACAACTTGGGGAAAAAGACAATAATGATCACCTTTGTAGATTTAAAAAGACTTATAATTCAGTTGACCAGAAAACATTGTTTAACGTTCTTAAAGAATTTGTGATAGACGTAAAAGTAATAAACCTCATCAAGTAGACTCTCATAGACATAAAATAAAAGATAAAATTTAAAGATGAAATATCTTATAATTTTGGACCAGACAGTAGTCAGGCAGGGGAACGGACGGTCTCCTATTCTCTTTATTGTAGCCATGGTAAAGGTCATATGATAATGGAAGAAAAATTGTAAAAATGAAGGCCTAAATAAGTTAAATTTGGATATTCGAGGAAAAATCTGAACATTTATTGTCTTGTATGTGTAGATGATATCGCCCTCTTGGCAGAAAATATAGAAACGGCAGAACAACTACATGTTCTACACGGAATGGTAAAATGGTACAAATCTCCATAGAAAATACATAGTATATTACAAATTTTAAGAACGTACCGAAACGTTTACGGACAGACCTCAGAAGAATTGAGAAGACGAGAAACTGTAAGTACATGGGTGAAGTTTTCCAACCAAATGGAATGGACAAGGAAACAAACCTCGTCAGGACCAATAAAATTTTAAAATCTGAGACATTTGCATCGGTGACATTACAAAGAGGCCAGGCTTATTACTATGAGATGTAAAAAGTCAGAGGGCGATAGACGACTCCCGTTAAAGCCCAACAGGACTAGAAATAGGTGGTGTTGCAACCGGAACGTCACTAGGCGGTTGTCTTCCCCTACATGGTTGGGATGTACTGCCTTGGGCATGTTATACGATGCTGCCGTTAGGTGTAGCGGCATCTCGACGATGGTTTACGAGGTGAATGACTCTGCGATGAAACCGAGGGGGGTAGGAGGTCTGTCCGCCTCTCCCTATTGGACCAGATCGGAGTCCATAATTTTAACTTAATTTTAACCTAAGTCTTGTGCTTGAACTAAAGTTGAGTTCACTAAGGGAACTAAAACTAAATTTCGTTGTTGCGATCAACATTTTTGGTGGTATGTTGTATTTAATTTTCCTCCAATTACGAGATTGCATTCACGAAATTGCTCATAATAAGTAGAACTCGGCGCGCGGTTCGCGCTTCCGCAAGCTTGGTTAGCTAGTTCAAAGGGATATGGTGTAGGACACTCAAGATATCCGGACGAGGCCTACAGCAAAGGCAAAAGCTGAGTTAATGAATCACCGATGCATTTACCTTCCGAGGAATTTACATCGGTGGCATCCCAACGAGGCCAGGCTTATTACTATGAGATGTACAAAGTCAAACGGCGATAGGATCCCGTTAATCCCCAACAGGGCTTTGAACGGGGGAGGGTAGTGTGGCGACCGGAACGTCACTAGGCGGATGTCTTCCCCTAAGGGTTTGGGATTTCTTAGATTCCTCGTAACGACATCACATGTTGATGCGGATCGGATATATTCCACCTTCAAAACTCACTGTATTGTCACTTCTTTTTCTTTTAAGGCTTTATATAGCGTTACGTCACGCGCCTTCTCTCTGAAATTACTTATTATCTGGCTACTCTTTCTTCTGCTCTTTGTTATCTATAGCTTACGCTCGTACTATTTATTTTATAATTATTTATTTCCTGTTCTTACTAAATTAATATTCTTAAATAATTCATCTGTTTGATTATTATTCTGTTTCAAGATTAATAAGGCAAGTTAACAAATTAATAACCTGGCAGATGTTTCATTTAAGGATCATAATTTGAAAATAGATAATTATAAACTAAAAGATGGAGCGTAACCTATATATAACAAAAAAAAAAAAAAAAAAAAACAGGAAGAAAGACTAGGCAGATAGTCTATGTGATTTCAGTGGGGTTGGGAGCGTGGCCTAACGCAACATAAAACCTTACAAAAAAGGAGTGCCAGTACCGTGAGTTTTGAAAATTTTATATATTCAAAACGCATCAACATGTTATATAATTATGACGAAAATAAGAAAAGAATATAAAAGTACTAAATATCAATTTATGATGCACTTAGTAGAAAAAAAAATTAATTATAAGAAAGCTGAACTACTTTAAAATTTATAAGTCTGATAAATTATTTAAAGTTTTAAATTTCGTATTCATATGTTTTTAAGAGTTTAATATGAAATGAAGTAAGAGAAAACTTCATGAAGAATCTTTTAAAAAGAAAATTTAATTGTGCGGATCGTGATCTCAGATAACCAAAAACTTAATTCAGTATTAATATTAAATATAAAGTTAAAAAAATATAAGTTTGTTGAGGAAAATGGAATTTAAATAATTCTTCTATCTCAGTAAATAAAAATTATACAATAGATTAAATAAAAATGTTGGAGGTTGTGTGATATTTTATTGGTCAAATCATCATCGGCAACAAATTTTTTCGATGATTTGGTGAATCAGATACCCCATCTGATCTAATCTGGGTTGAATTTGCTTATCGATAATTTTCAAATAGAAGGACCTTGCACGGCCGAAGAAGGAGAAGGCTTTGTTATCAGCCGGTAAAGAGTACCTGAAGCCACAATGACATTTTGCGAACGGTTCTCCTCTGTTTCGGCAATAAAAGCAAGTGGTTAATCACTCATTGTCACACTGAGGTTTGGCTTCCCGACATTATTGGATACAGTATTAATTCAGTAACTTATTTAACTGTTTATTTTCCCAAAATACCTGCTGCACGCGATAAATTATTGTACTTAATTTTGACCTTAATCTCTAACAAGTTTGCCAACAGCCTGTCTCTCTTGTGAATGGATATGATCGATTGGTTTTGCTCTCTCACAGGCATTGGTGTGTTCTTGAGGCATCTGATCATCTACTTATACCAGATTACTGTTATTAATTGGATTTCGTGGTTTCGATTTATTTATATATAGAATATTAGTTATTATTTTTTGTAATTTAGAATAGCCAAACAATAATGTTTCCTTGTGTTATATAGCATATATCCTGCCAAACACGCCTGTCCTTCCCACCACTAACAATTTTCACTAAGCTAGCTGTTGGCAGGACACATGATTTCTCTTTTTTGAATAATTGATCTTTTTTCAAAATCTTGCCCTTCTGCCTGGGAGCCGATGCATTTAGCTGCTCGGCCAAATGCATCTTGAGTAGTGCGCAGACTCGAGGTAGACTCAGCAGTGACGGACCACGAATATACATTTTCAGGACGTTAACCAGTACCTTTGTCGATGATCTAGTGAGCCCGTAATCAATAATGAATCTTGTTGGCAGGAGTTACTGGCAACGTTGGAAAGGAGATCAGCGATGTCAACATAAAATTTAACTGAAAAAACTAAACTTTTTTTCATTACAATTCACACGTATCGAATTTACCATGATTATTTTTTGGGTAATTGTATAAATTTGTTTAAAAACGTTTGTTAAAAATGAAGTTACAAGGATGTGTAAAGGAGGAACAGGATCGCAGGTTTTAAATGAGGAAAATAACTTATGTGAAAATTGACCCTGTCAATACTTTCTCTTTTATCAGAATAAAAGTTGAGCTGTTATACACATTTTAATAGTTTTTTCATTTTTTTTATATTTTTCTGCTTAACTAATAATATTTTAACTAGTAATATATTATATTATATTATTAGTACTAATAATATTTTAACTAGTAATATTTTCAAGTCTGATAAAGTAATTTAGTTTAAAACCAGTAGGTAATAAATTCGATTACTAACTGGAATTAAAAACAGCATAAAAATAAGTTATTCAGAAGTATATATAATTTTGAATCTACGTAATTTTCATTTCGTTCACATCCTGTGATGATCACTACTGAGAAATAAGTTCTGGAAGTAGGATTATACGTCAGCAAGAAATATGAAAAGAATAAATGGATTCAAAATCACTTCTAAACTTTAATTATTAAAGTATAACAGAACATATAATTGTTTTAACGTATATAATTATTAGCGTTTAATAATCCGTAAAATAAGTTTAAAATATATATTGAACCTTTCTAAAACGAAGAATGTACGAAAAATGGTTTCAGCATCGAAATTGTACGACAAATATCATTAAAGACTTGCCTTGGGTACTAAGAAATAAATTATTTCCAGTGGATAAATTTAAAGTAATAAAAATTTTACAAAATCTCTTTCGGCACGCCGGAAGGCGGAGGTAGATTTCACCGGTGCTAAGTAGGGGTTAAAAAAGATTTCCACCTTAAAGTTAAGAAAAACTTCAAATTTACTCAATACGACAATGGTTGCATGTGAAAAATGTTTCACATGTTTAGCATATGACAAGCCCCCTCTTCTTACAATTCCAGCAATATTTTGGTCATCCCTTGACTTAAGGCTTGGTCATATCAAAAATTGTTTCAGATAAATGTTTTAGGTAATTTTTAGAGGTCTAACGACCACTTTAAACCGATTCGATATTGTTTCTATTAAGGGTCGATATGATTTATTGTTTTCTTCGAAACCTCATTTTTTCCACCCCCTGGGCCAGTGGTTGGTGATATCCAAAAACTTTACTTAGGTAGGTTTTAGGTCCTTATCCAACGAATAGTAGGAGCTTTAAACGAATTCGATATTTTACTTAATAAGAAAGTTATAGCGATAATTTGTTTTTTTTCTCGATAAAGCCCCACATGGTCCGATTTTGGCCGTTAACAAACTCGACTGAGATTTTGGGACGAGTTATTTTTAAGAAACAATTTTATAGTGATTGGTGCAAAATTACGGAGTTATGGTGTTCACAAAAAGTGAAATATATATTTATTTAAATGTTTATATAAACTTTTAAGCATATGGTAGTTTTGGGGTATGGGGAATGTGAAACGCGAAGCAATATCGAAATTTTCTGGAAGTTGAATCACGGTACCCATTACAATAGGTAGCTTTCTTATGAAATCGACCTAAAATCAGTCTACAGGAAACTAATCAAACTAATCAAAGTTTGCAACTAAGTAGACAAACTGGAAAAAGTAAAATAATATACACAAAACTGGGTAAAAAAATTAAATTACGTTTTTAACCTACATAAAAAAGTAAAATAAAAGAAGATTTAATTGGTATTGCAACTTAACGGCTCTATATATTGCCTTGGCGGTTTTTTTTTAAAAAAAGAGCTTAATATTTCACCATTCGGCTATATAATTTAAGTGCGGATTTTATAATTTTTTATCGCTTAACTTCAAATTTAGGAATGAATGCTAGTAAAAAAGAGCTAAGGAAGAAATGAAGTTTTATTAGTAAATTAAAAATAGATTAACTTATATATTCGTAATTTAAATTAACTATTCATTCTTATTCTATATCGGCCAAGATATTTTTTTTAAAATTTAGGTTCAAATTTTATTATTGCCGGTTTATTAAAGTGGATGTTTTGTAACAGCATTGAAATCATTGGAATTTGAAAAAATCTTTCTTTTACTTGGATATCGATTGATTTAAATTTGTGATTTAATAAAGAATTCGTTTATTAAAATTAAAAATGTTACAACAAAGAACAAAAATTCAGATGGATGAAATCAGATAATTTTTCCATTTTATACAGAAAGTCTCTCGAATATATTTTGACTTGAGTGAGTGGGTTTTTTAATGGCGGAGATATATTCTGACTGATCCCAGTCAACAAAAAGGGTAACCAACAATGGGAGAATAATATCACCATCCAGCTTCTAATCATACTCAACGTTTTTTATCTTGTGTTTTTATAAGGAACCTGACGGGCAACAGAATTAAAGCCGTTGACAAAAACAGGCATGACTAACCACTAATAAAATGAAAAAAGAGGTTTTGCTAGATTTTACTAACGTGACTTATTGGTAATTATGCCATAAAATGCAAAGATTTCATTTATTGTGAGAAAAAGCATTTGGTTTACCATAACGTCAGTAACAAAAAACGGATAATAAAAACTAAATCTGTAAATAGAATAGTTTGAAAGATAATTTTAGATTTTTACTTCCTTGTTCGAAGGAAAGAAAGTATTGTGATCACTAAAAGTTTCGGTTTTCAGATTTTAACGGAAATATCCATTATGACCATCCCTAAATCCATTTTAACTAGTTTCGGCGTGACTTCTGTACGTACGTACAAATGTATCTCGCATAACTCAAAAACGATTAATCTTAGGATGTTAAAATTTTTAATTTAGGATAAGTGTAACATCTACTTGTGCACCTCTCCTTTTGATTGCAATTGACTGGACAAAAAATGTCCAATAAAGCCCAAAATCCAAAAAGAATTGGATTTTGGTTTTTTTCTTAACTGCAGTAATGAGACCTCATTGAGTGCTTTTCAACTATATATCATAAGTGGTACTTATTTTCATTGGTTCCAGAGTTATAGACAAATGAAATTTTAATTAATCAAATGTTTGAACTTACAAGAAGAAGGCACATCGGTTCAAATCCTACGTCATCTGTTTTTTTTTTTTAACTTTATTTTAATATAAATTGATTTATTAATAATTATCATTCTCTGATTGTAAAAAAGTTGCAAATTCTAACTTTTTAATTACAAACATACCTAAATAAATTTACTGCACAATTTCCTTATTCATTATTATTAGCTAATTGTAAATATTTTGAATAAGAACTTTCGAGATGAATATTAGATCTGTTTTTAATTTTTATTTATTTCACGAATAGATTTATTTATGAAAATTGGTTTTAACTTCTAACAGATTAATTTTCGTGTTTGATGTCAAACAACCTGTTTTGTATGATGTGCACAACAATTAATTCATTTTAAACAACATAAATTTATTTAAATATTTGTCAAAATGACTACGTACATTTTCATTTGTAAAGTAAACCAAACATGCTACCTAGAAGAAGAAAAGGTGTTTATGACTGTGTATTCATAACCTTAAATATCAATCCATTCGTAGATTTTACTCGGTTACGATTTATTATTGGGAACAGCATTGGTGGCCGAACGTTATCCTTTGTTAAGAGGAAGGTCTTCATATAATGTGGCATTCTGGTCACTTTTTAGATGGTAAGCTCGTATTATTGAGTAAAGAAACATAATATCATGAGAGAGGCCAGATATTTCAAAAAGCAATTTATTCCACAATAAATGTATTAAGTGTAATTATATTCTTGTGCATTGTTTTCGCAGAAAAAATTAATAGTATATTAACGTATAACTGTAACACTTGTTTAGTTTTAACTACTCATTGTCAACAAATTACTATGTTGTTTTTACGCTTACAAAAATCCATTAATTCCTATTCCGTTACCAATAATTTCATATTCTATCGATAAAAAGATGGTTATTATTACTATTACTATTATTATTATAAGAGTTTAATCAGAATAAAATGGAACGGTCTGTTCTTTATTACTCTCAAATTCTGGAGAGATGAATAATCAAATGATTACCATTAAGCCGTTTAAGTGAACTGGTTGTTATAAAAATAATTACATTCAAATGTTGTTTACTTATATAAGAAAATAATAATATTTAATACTCTATAATGCATAATTTATTATGTACGTGTAGAAGTAAACATTGATTTCTGTATTAATATTATTTTTTAAATATTAATTTTACGTATACATAATGCACTCTACTATATTCACTCTTACCATCTCCATTCATCTAAACAATTACTTAAACATTAAAAAATAGCTCATAACTAAAAAGATAGAATGGAGTTGTAAAAAAGTAAATTTAATTTCTAGATATTAAATAAATTAGTGTTTAACTCAGCCGATATAACGGATCCTAATATGAGAAGTGTCATTTTTTGAGTATAAAAATGCTTCAAATTTCACCTAGCAAAGCATTATATGATGTGAATGAATAAGAGTTACCGAGGTAATATGATTTTAAAAAATGTGAAATGGTAGAAAGTTTTTTTGTTGTTTTTTAATTATAAAAGAGACCTTATTTTGTAAAATACTTTGTTGCAGACATGAGGCTGAATTAAGTGTGCTTATTTTTAATTTATTTAAAAATTGAATTTATAAAAACACCATTTTCAAATAACCTCAATAATAATTTGCCTTTGAAAATGTTCTTCGAAATACTTTTTCTGCTGCTACATTTTTGGACTGCAAAACGTTTGGAAGATTTGCAAATTATTTGAGAGTTGGACAATAATAATCTTTACTAAATTACTACTATGAGACAAAAAATGTAAAAATAAACTGACGATGATAGCAGTACGTTCATAAAAATATAAAACAAAATATTCCTGAACGTGAATATCGATAACAAATCTAAAATTATGAAAACCATGTATTGCCTGCAGATACACATGTAGACGTAAAAGCATACTAGATTTATGAAAATGGATAAACCGAATAACTTATAAATATATATGTGTTAATAATTATTTTAGTTGAGGGAACTAATGTGAAATAAATTCTTATATTATCAAATAGAGAGTACAATTTGATTGGAATGATAAAGTTAACTACTAGTGATTGTGTCAAGATTAAAAGTTATATAACTGGATTATGAAGGACAATAGTTTAAAAATTGTTATTTATTAAGATTATCAACAGGAAATTAAACATCCTGATTGCTCTTAATCTGTACAGAAGTGTATTAAATAAGAGAATGGGCAATTTGAGAAAATTCAATAAGTTTTTTCAAATTTTTGAGTTCTTCTAACTTACTTCGATATATATATATATATGTTTAAATGCGATATGTTGAAATTGCAATGCTTGGAAATTTTATCTAAATGATTAACATTATTAGGCGATTACTGCTTAGATAATTAATGTACATAAATTGTAAACGGAGTTATATTAGCTGCTAAGTAAAAGTATGTAAAAGTATGAATGAGTTAAAGAAAAGTATCTAACATTTGTCAAGTGGTAACTAGTTAAACTAAGAAAATAATTATTTTTATATCAAACAAAAAAGTAGAGATTAACCTCATAATAAAAATGTAAATTTAAAAATACTTTTGAAATTAATTTTCTGATAGACGATGTACATCCTTTCAGATTATTCCATGATCTTAGAATTGCTTATTAATTTTTTTTTCTATAATTGAAATTCATGTTTAGTCGATGATTGCCTGTAAGAAAAGTGAAGGTTATCACGAAGTGATACTTGTTATAAAGACACAAGAAAGATGCACAATATGAAAATTTATGAAAAATAATGCTGACGTTAAGTCAACCTTCTTCCATAAAACCATTTTTTTAAATTATTTGTGAATTAATTTTATAGCTTGTTAAATATTGGATTGTATAATAGAAAAACAAATAATAAAAAGTATTATAATGAACAAATTGTTTGATTTTACCCCGAGACGATTCTAATAGAATTTCTAATTTCGGATTGAAATAACTTTTAAGTAACTTCTCTAGGAAGCAATGACAAACATCTAAAATAGATGTCATCTAGCTCATTAATAATTAAATTGGCATTAAACATATTGCTTTGAATGTACTAATTAATGAAACAAAAGTACTCAGAATGTAATTAAACTTCGTTTTTATTACAGAAAATTAATACTAAATTGATTTTAAGTATACCATTTAATAACTATTAATTCGTTACAAGTTTATCCTGTGTAAATTATAAAAAAATTAGTCATAAATCTGAGAATAATCATTAAGTGGCAAAAAATTAATTGTGACTTGATAACACATTAGAAAAACTCTATCAGAGAAACATATCACATGTTTAAGTGAATTGTTCACCTTTTTTTATTACAAAATATTTTTAAACTTTGACCAAGTTTACCTTTTATAAATACTTAGAAATCCAGTTCTTTGTAAATAGCCTTCTTTTAAGAATTCTCCAGAAAACATTTTATAAAATTGTTTTACTGTCTGCACTACATTTCTTACTACATCTCCATGTAATTTTCTTATTTACAGACCTGTATTAAGTACATTAAAAAGTTAAAGAAAAATAGGAAGATTTTTTCAGTTTTTAAAAGAACTTCCTTGACTTTGTTGAGGTTAAAATTATCTTATTTACGGGCTGTTACTAAGAGGCGCTGCTTAAAATTATTATCTAATTTAAAACTGACTCATTTATACTCAGTAGTGTTAATATGAAATATTAATAATATCATATGAAATAAGACTACTTTCTTTTTCTTCTGTTTTTCACCCTCCCCCCGGAGCCTGGCCCGCAACTAAGCATAAACTCAGCTGTAAGGGATGTCACTGCCTCTAACTAACTCGTCGGGAGGTAGTTTCCGCCAGACAGGGAATCGGTCTTATAGGCGCCACGCCTTTAATGAGGGGATGCAAAAGGATCTCCCAACCGGGACTCAGTCTTTATAACTTGCTTCTAATGGGGAACCACAAAAAGGATCCTCAACCGGGACTAGGTCTTGCTTTCCTCTTAAAGGAAAGCAAGACAGTCCCCACTCGATCATACTAAGCGAGAGACCGAGACCTCCCACTCCTCTCGAATAAAGCTGTCCCTCAGAGATACCGAGATATTCCTACTAAGAAGCAGTTCCAGATGCCGATGTAGCCATCTTACAAACCCGACCTCCGGGTGCATGACCATGGGACATGCAGGACTAGCATCTAGGGTCCTGCTTGCAGTCCTTGTGTAAATGGCCAGTCTCACCACATATAAAACAGTGGGCGCTTCTGTCTGCGCCTGAAGAGAACTTAGCCCTGTAGTTGGAATTCCAACATCTGAAGCAAGGTCGTCGGATGTACGCCGCACCAGTCGATAGGCCACCCACCAAATTCGAACTGTGACGTGAGTGCCCGTCACAGTTAAGAACGTGGTCCACGTCCTTAACCAAAATTTGGGCTCTTCTGCCGCCCCTACCAGCGAGGATCGTAGTAGTACCCTACACCTTTTCGGCAACATCCTTGTTGAGTTGGTCCGTCACGCCACTGTCCGCCCGAAACCGGAGGTGGACGTTCTACCTTTGGCCATGCCGGACGGAGAGGACTCCAGTTTCCTGTGGTGAAACTGCCCCTTTCACTGAGCAGAGAAGATCTACAAAGGTATAAGGGTTGTGGTCCCTCCGCCGGCGGACCCGCCTATCGCTTTTTAGTTGCCAGCATCGATGATGGTGATGCCCGAAGCAGAGGACGAGAAAGGGTTTCCTCATCCTTCTCCCGGGGTGCTCCACGGACCGCCGTAAGACCTGTCCGACCCACCCTTGTGGACCACAGAAGCATACCTGCCGATCTCTTACATTCTCTAACGCCCGTGGGATGGACCTGCCAATAGCAGAGACCACATTACGATCCCTCGCCGCAGAATCAATGTCCAGAGCGTAACCAGTCCACCCAAGTGCAACCTCACAGCTGCTATCCTCTTTGGAGATCAAAGTTCCTAAGCCACGGAGCTTTTCAAAGTACTATCACATACTGAAATTTAGGGGTCGTAAAGCAAAGAATATTAAGAAGCTGGATCCCCACTACAGCGTGGCAGTGGTGAGTCCCAGGGCCCCGCAGTGTCGGTTCGGCGTCGGTCGTCTTTCGCTGGCGTGGCCGACCTGGTTCTCCCCGAGTTATTCTACGATCGGCCGGCTCCTGCTGCTGAGTCCCCGGCTAGGCCGATTGAAGCCCGGCGAGCTAGAGCAGGAAGGTAGCGTCCGCGTGCAGCTCCCTCGGTGGGTCAACCAGGCCTGCTGTTCAGGCGGGGATGTTGGCATCTGCCGGGAGGTTCCACGTTGAGGCGGCCAGGGAACTTGTGTCTTCTTCCATCTTCTTCTTTTGTTGCTCTTCAGCAGGTGGTGGCTGACATTGAATTAAAAATTCACTCTCGTGCACGCTCTTTTATTGAAGTCTGAGAGTGATGGGGGCGCAGCGCTAATATGGTGGGAGAACTGCGCGTCGGGAGTGACGCTGTTCCAGCGCGTACTTATTCTGTGCTTCCTTTCACATCTTAGTTGCTTCCGATGTCGTCTGCCGATATTAAATTAGGCATATATTGTAATATTTATATAAATTAAGTTTCTCTTTTAACAAATTAAGTTTTAAAACCCCGATTTTATTTTTTTTCATTAATATGTTTTTAATTATAATCATTAATTATTGCTATTTAATGTTACTTTAAATAATTTTAAAAATTTAGCGTACGTACTTATGCTTATTTAATAGCTTAAACGTAATTTTAACTTGGTGAGTTCTATAAAGAGACTAAATAAAATTATTACATGAATACAAAGGCTCTAATACAATTAATTCTTCGAAAAAAAGGATTATTTAGAAATAGATAATTACTAGGCACGCATTCCATTCCTAACGCCTGCATCGAGTAAATATTATATTCTTATATATACTTGTATATATTAGAAAAAAATTAAAATAAATCGAATATTCGATTGAATTTGACACAGTAGACTAAAACCTGTTATTTGTTTTTTTAAGTAGAAGTTAAATAATTAAAGTGCATACTTAAGTTGCTTTTCTATATACATGCTGCGTATTTTTTGACTGAGAATAAAAAAGCTGTGTTCATACATTAACTTTTTAAATTTTTTTATAAGAAATGAAGTCAATATATATTTTTCACTCATTGATTCTAAAAGAATTACTTAAAAAATAAACTAGAAGAAATATAGTTGGTGGATTCGATTTGTCATTTTTCAGCCAAATAAATGTGTTCTTAAAGTGTTAGGACCCGCTTTAAAATGTTAAATTTTTTTTTATAATTTATTTATAATTAATAAAAATATTGAATAAATGAGACACAACATTAATTTGTATTTGACCTATTAAAATATATTTAAATCCTCTTAATGATACTAAGCATCACAAAAATGTTGGAATCATGTAAAAATAAATATTCTCTAAAAAAGAAGCACAGACACAAAGAAAAAGAAAACCAAGATTGTATAAAAAAGTTATCATAACATTAATTATAAGATTACAGTACAATTCTTCATATTTCACTATCGAGAAAACTTTCTTCATCACCCATAAAACTTAAAAGGTTGCGAAATTAATAACTATAGAAAAAGAAGAAAATTGAATTTTTTTTAAAACATTATTAAGTAAGATTTTCAAAAA
The DNA here is from genome assembly GCF_047948215.1 of Lycorma delicatula. NCBI lineage: Eukaryota > Metazoa > Arthropoda > Insecta > Hemiptera > Fulgoridae > Lycorma > Lycorma delicatula. The sequence goes on along the minus strand of NC_134455.1, from coordinate 280,333,461 downwards.
AAAATTTGAAAAATTGAAATTCAACTTCTCACTTTTCTTTCATCCTACTACAGGTAAAATAAAAAGAGTGATGGGAGTCGTCATATCAAATAAGGGAAAGAAGATAGGATGGGACATTAAGGCTCAACGTTCTTGCTAGGCGATGGCGGGCCGAATTATCGCTGCAATTTCCAATAAACTTTTTCTGATTTTACTTCAGCGAAAATCAACGAAATTTCATGAAAAACTGAAAAAGATATAAATATTTTTTAGTTCGGTTTAATGGGCGAATGATACATACATTAAAGGAAAACTTAAAAAAGTGGTCGATAGATTTGTTTTTATCATTTTGCAACCAAACAATAATTAACATTTCTCAAACCATAACACCAAGTATAAAAACAAGTTTACGCAACTTAAATAAACACGATTTTAAATTTTGTACTAAATATTTTAAAGTTGTAATTTAAATGTGCACGTTTGCTACACCGAACGTTTTTACTATATTTATTTCTTAGAAACAAAGTGTAAATTTTCTTGTAATTAGTAAAAAAACTAACTTATAAAATCATAAATTTTATTTTACAGCTGAAAGAAAATAAGTTGTATTTCATTCTCAACCAACATTTCAATTTGATATTCTCAAACGTTAAAGAATTCTAGGGATGGATGATTGTAAGATTTTCCTTCGAGAAAAAAAAAACATCTAGCAATGAAAGAATCTTTTTATCCACCTTATAGTAAGGCAACAGAACATACAAATTTGGCCTTCCCAGCATCGCCAGTATTTTTTTTGCGGAGCTGTTTGCTCTTAATAAGATATTAATATAAATTAGCCCAACATTTTGACATGTACTTGTTTCCTCTGACTTCATAAGTTCCTCACAAGTAATTAGTGACGTGTACTCCAGACACCGTGTTTTCTTTGAGATTCAGTGTGTTATTTCACAAGTGACTATTATGTGTTATTTCACAAATTTGTAGATATAATACAACTGTGTACTTGTACTAGATGGGGAGCCATATTGGCATTTCAGGCAATGAGATCGCAGATAGTGTGGCAAAAGAGGCTTGTTTTCAGTATACTTTCTCCAGTCGCGTTGCTTCTAACGATGTTGTCTTTTTCCTGAAGAGGGAGGTTCACGTGAGTGGCAGAGTGAATGGGATGCTACTATTAACAATATACTTCATCCAGTTAAGCGCACTTTGTCTCCGTGGAGCTTCTCATGTACAAATAACCGTCGAGAGGAGGTTATTATTTGACGTTTGCGTATACGATACACTAGGCTCACTCATGGATATCAGATGACACAAACAGATGTACACCTTGCCCTCTCTGCGACCGCCAACTAACAGTCCACCACATCGTTATGGATTGTATCTGTTGTGTGGCATTGCGTCGCAAGTTTAAACTAGAAGCTGACATGCGAAATATGCTGAGGTAAAATGCTATGATATTATCGACTGTCTTGCGATTTAGTATAAAGGCCGTGCATCTTGATTCAAGAAATTAGTTATGTATTGGGTCCTTACCGACAGTGTATACCGTTCGGCGTATGCCGGATGGGGGTTGGGATTATATTTTGAGTTTTTATTTTACGTTTAGGATACGTTACAGGAGTTTTTGTTTTACGATATAATTTAACGTCACTAGGTTTTAGTTTTTAATTAATTTTTAATTACAAACTTTCAACAACAATTTATTTACAACAAATATATTGTGTACCAGCAATGATAACGCGAAAGCGTTTATCGCCCTGAAAAAAATATTACAGTTTTCTGCAGTAAATTTTTGGAATTTATTACCCATATTTGTAACGCGAAATAATTGATGAGTTAAACTTACAATACACTTTAAATATATCATAATTTTCTGAGCAATTATTCGATAAACAAATATATATTATTAATATTATTCAAGTTCAATTTATGTGAACCAATCAAACGCTACTATAGTATATGTGTAATTTGGGGGGTGTGGCTCTATCTAAGGTAAGAAACTGTGACAGTCCTCTTTTTGTGGTAACAAAAACCAAACTTGAATTTAAAGTGTTTATCTGGATGCTTCTGAATTTTACTGCCTCTTATTAAATATATATATGATTAATTTATATATGATAAATGTGTATATTTTTGTTTTATTAAAAATTCTCACCAAAGTTTTATACAATGAACACCACATGGTAATTCTTGTCTTTAGTTTTCGTCAATATAATTCAATATGATGTTTAAATTAAAATGATTAATTGTAATTTAAACAACTGTAAAAAAATCGAGCTGGATACTGAAAATAATAAACTAGGCACTTAATCAGAAACAATATAAAAAATTTATTATTTTATAACACAATAGTTACCTTAAACAAGAACAACAATCATTACGCTATTTAAGGCGGGCAAGATCTACGAACAGTTATTTTAGTGACAGAAGATTTTCATATCAGCATGTTAATAATTACGTTACACTTTATTATTGTCATTTAAAATTCTATACAGTATATAACTTTCAAATTGAAGCAAATATTTCTCTTTATTAATTAATTATTAATTATAAGAGTTTCTCTGGAATGCTACAAAATATTATTAACAACTTAATCATGAATTTCATACATTCGGGATTTTCATGAACCCGGGAACTCCGGATGGAATGCCAAGACGCTACCTTTCGCCACAGATTTAAAAATGTATCAGTTGTTATATTCATTTGTGATTTTTTGCCTCTTTTTTAGGTTTGTTTCTTAGAGAATAGTAATTTATGTCAGTAAAAAGATTAAATGAATAGAAAAGTAATATTATTACAAATGCACTCACTATGTTATAAGTAGAATGAAAGCTTCCTATAAAATGTCATGGATCAAATACACAGAAATATCATCACAATAAAATATGTTTTTAGGCAAATTTAGATTAAGAATTGAAACTCTGGAAATTTTTTTCTTAAAGAAAATCAATTGCCAAAAAATAAGTGTTCTACCGATACACCACCGAAAAGGTTTCCGGGTAGCTCAAAAACTATCAACTATTCTGTATTTGAACCGTATTTTATAAATTTTTTTATTAAAACTTCTGATAATAAAATTGCAGAGTGACTTTGTCAAAGTTCAATCGTCTACACTAAGTTTTATAAAAATTAGAAGCAAGTCCCCAAAACTAGTTACTGACCCCAAAACTAATTATCGTGAATTATACGATTTATTTTGAGGATAAAAACGAGAGATATGATTCCGTAATTCATGAAATTGTCCTCTATATCACACAATCTTCTTTACATCAATAAAAACGAACAATCAGTTTACTTAAAATTTATTTTATTTTTTTACTGGTAGAATATAGACTCAAAATTGTAAAAAATTACCGTTACATATCTACTATTATTTAAACCTTTTGGTAAGTGATGAAAAATGTATAACCGTTTATATCCTAGTTTGACATACACTGTTAATTACTTTGGTAATCCATTACGAAAGTAACTTGAGTGTAAAGTAATCATGCATCTAAAACTGCGATTCATTAATTATCTTGTCATTATTAATATTAATTAGTCACATTATTAAATTCATGATTTGAAACCAATGATACTAGTCGATAGTTAAAAATATTATATTAATTTTTAACTGCTTATTATAATGCTAATCTAATGCAGAATGTTGAATTCAGGAAGGACGTAGTTACATATAATCATCACAAAACTCTTGCGAAATGGTAAAATGGGTGTAACCAAATAAGTTATTACTTTTATAAGAGGTAATATTTTCATTTTACTTTTTGATTAAACAACTAAACGCCAATAATATAAATATTTTAGGCTTTAATTTATATTTTTAGTAATAATATAAATGCTTGACTATAAGCTAATTTATTTTGAACTATCAAATTTAAGATATCTTTAAACTTAATATATTGTTTGAAATTTTAACAATTTATTAAAGTTTTATAAGAATTCTGTCAGCTGTCAAAATATAAAATTTATTCGCCGTTGAGATTTATTAGAGTTTGTTGATTTCTAAAGAAAACATTTAAATACTAATAGGTTTCAATTAGGGCGTGCTATTTAAATTCAAGATTTTGTTTAAAAAAGGTCTGTTTTAAATTCGTTTTTATAAGTACTACAAAACAAACAGAATACTCACGTTAAATCCAACTACCTGTAACAAGTGTTATAAATACTCTCCACCAAATAAATAAAACTTCTTCATTCAATGTACAGTGAGAAACATTTCTACATCGACCCCCATCAGGTTCCTCATCTTGTATTAGTGCTTTGTTAAAAACCTAATTTAAGTGAAAATTTGAAATAAAAATCTATGCCTCATTTACAATCGGATTCTTATATATGCTTTAGTTAGTTTGAAGATTAAAGTATCATAAAGTTTTTAAAAACTAATTTAGTACTTACTTTTAGCAATTCTTGGGTAACGGGGTTTGATTTCAGAAATTGTTAGAATGATAATCTGCTCTTGGAATCAAATAACTTGAAGTGTTAAACTGTGTTTCTTTATTTTATTTTATTTCAATTTACTCTTACTGAAGGTGGGTTTAAAAATCATATAAAATAAATAATTAATAAATATTATGAGAAAAAATATAAGTTACTAAGAGTAATATACAGGTTTTTTGTTTACACATATATATATTTCAGTAAACATTTTTTTATAAATTGTAATAAAATATTACTAAACATTTATGTTGAACAATTTGAAATGAGTCGATTTTTCTGCAACAAAGAAACAAAATTATAATTTAAAAATTAAACATACACAAAAATATGCACACACACAAACACAGACAAACGCTTGAGTAGACATCTGTTTTCTACACTGTAAACCACAATGCCTATATGTATACATTTATGCGCGATTAATATGATTGTTTCGTTTCACGTCGATTCGTCCGGTGCTGCGATTTAGTGGGTGCTAGCGCCCACCGGAGAGATCAGCTCGTACTAGTATTCGGCGCTCGAATCTGATCTAAGGCGGTCACGTCATACTCTTAGTCCGGATGGACTCCATGCTTTGTTCGGATGAACGTTAGCTTTAATGTTTTATTTAATTTTATATTTTTTATTTTTACATGTCAAGTTATACGTTATGTTACAATTCATTTCATTAACTGTCAAGACGACAATTCATTAAACCATTATTCAACGAGCAACAAGGTGTTGTCTTCATTCATCACCTATGAACATACAGTCCAACCTCGCTCTAAAATCTACAAATGTTAAAGACAATTTTTTATCTACAGTATTTAATAAGAAATTAATCGGTTCAAAAAAAGGTAATTTCAGAGTTTTCATACAATTAAATTTTCATAATAATTTAAATAAATTTTTTACGTAAATATTTCGGTAATGGCAGAAATGATATAATATTTTTTTTACAAAGATTAGTAAAATTTTGTTAACAAAAATCTAAATAGCGCAACAAATTAATCAGAGAACTTAGTAATTATTTCAACTGTTTGGACAGATTCTTGTGATTTCAATGTGTACTAATAAAATAAAATGTAAATAAAGTTTACTGTTTTATCAGTTTTTAATTACAACAGTTTATTTAATTTAATTATTACAGTTTACTCTAATTGTATAAACTACGATATTGTTTTCACTGAAAAATTTAAAATAAATTAGGCTTTAGAAAAAAAAGGTGTTATTACCTGTTTGAATGAGTGACAATTTAAAAAAAATATATATATTAGCGTTTCCCCGACGCGGCTTCGCTAGCAATATTTTTTTTAATAGTAAACTTATTTATTTCACATATTAGTGCTAGCAATCCCCGTCGCTATTTGGTTACCGGCGTTTCCCGTCGCGGTAAGGGGACATTAACCGGTCATAGATCGTTTCGCTCACCCTTCCCGTCTAGCCTGAGGACTTTCCCTTTGGACCCCGTTATGTTGAGTAAACTCATGCTTATGAGAATAATAACGATAAAAATTAAAGCCTGAGAATAATAATAATTCTAATAATAATAAATTCCCTTCAATTTATAAAAACTATCAGTGTATTGTAATTTCTTCACAACAACAGTTTTGTCAGTACAGGCCTAAATTTTAAATAATCTTAGAATGTGGGTTTGAAAACAGTTAACCTTTACTTTGAAAATATTAATTATAAATGATTACCTGTACGAAGAATGGGTAAAAATGTGTTTTTTCCGGTTCTTAGCGTTACGTGACAAATTTCACTAGGAAGTGACTGTACTTCGTTACTCATTTTTTTAAAAGTTTTTTTTATTACTTTTATTTTATTTGTTTTAATTAGTTAACCGGAGACAGGTGCAGTCAGTCCCGTCATACATACAGTAGCAGTGACTGTGTTGGTTTAACCGCCGTGCCGTACACCTTCTCACCTCTTAAAAAATCGAAATCCAAAAAAATCCGTAAATAGTTTTTAGATATCTATGTGAAGAGTTTTTGCAAGCCCCAAACTAGTGAATATCTTGTTAGTATTGTTGAAAATGTGGAAAATTTACAAACATTGTTTACAATATTTTATCTTTCTTCACTCCCTTTCAAGGCTGATTTTTAAAAAAATTTAAAAATTGATTTTTAGAAATTTACAAGACCAAAAATTTACACACACCAAAATTCTAGTTGATATTTTCTTTTCTTACCGAGAAATTAAAAAAAATATATATATATAAAAATTAAATTTCATTGCTATCCCATTTTAACTTTTGACTTGGTATTTCAAAAATAAAAAATCCTTATTGTGCAATGACACCTTAATAAGAGTATATATATTTATTAAGTTATTTTTAGTAATTTTTGATGGGCGTTGATGAATTAGTAAGTCGTCAGGACATGTTCTCAATTATGTGTATTTATACATATAATAATGCTACTGAAATATAATTAATTGCTAATTAATTTTTTCAAAACTTCGACATTTAATAATAATACTTCAAAATATCAATAAGTAATGAATTTAGGGCATCTTTTTTAGAACTGAGCTTGACAGAATACGATAAAAAAAATACAAAAAAAAATATATTTTTTAAAATAACATTACCGGATCTGAAGCGATACTCTCTCAGGAGTCATCTTCGCATTTGATAACTTATACACTTACTATAGTAATTAGACAATAAATATAACGTTCAACAGTTTATTTGATAAAATGTAAGCTCAGTTCTTAACCAGTGGTAATCACTATTTCAAGGAAATAGTAAACACAAATATCAATACAAAACAAAGTATTAAAAAACTAATATACGTATTAATAATACAGAAACAGAGAGAAAACCCTTTCTCCTCTGAATCAGAACGTACTAGTTTAAGTCAGAACGTGCCTAGTTTAGTCTCAGAATAGATTTAACTATTTACTGATACTTCGCAATTTTCAAATTGAATTTCTCTAAGTAAATCTGCATGTTTTTCTCCTTTTTATTTTTTCTTAAGTCAATGCAATATTTTTTAAGTGTGTGTTTGATTTTTTTATCGGTTATTGTATTTTATATAAATACACAAACACGCGAGCGCGAGCGTGTGTATGTGTGTGTACATACATGTATATGTTGGCTGAATCTTGAAAAATTTACAAATTGATTTTTAGATATTTACATGAAAATTATACACACCAAAATTCAAATTGTTATCTTCATTTCTCATCAAGATTTTTGAACAAAAAAAAACTAAATTTCATTTTCATCCCATTTTAAATTTTAGACTTGGTATTTCAAAAAAAAAAAATTTCTTATTTTGCACTGACACCTTAAGAACAACATATATATATATATATATATATATATATATATATATATTCATCAAATTATCTTCACTAATATAAAGCTTAGTAGGCTAACTACGTAAAACAAAATAAATATATAAATAAATGAAAATTATAAACATAAAACTTAATCATGGTCTTTTTACTTTTCTACTTGTTTAAGTTATTATTTTTAAACAAGGCTTGTTGTGCAATTACCTTCAAAAATAAATATCACTAAAGGTTAACCACTAAACAACTACTCTGGCTGATTTTCAGTTAGAACTATCCCTAAACAAATGGTCTCCGGTAGGAATGAAGGGAAAAACATAAATATTTAGAATTGAATCACTTTTATATCAGTTTTATTACAGATGTGAATCTAAGAGTTTTCATATTTTTCTGTCGATAAATTTGCAACACTCCCTCTGTCTCAGAAATGGTTTGACTGGTAGTAGGACGAGACTGACAATGAGATTTAATTGAGGTTTCGGTGGGGCAATACTATAATGCGGAAAGAAAATTCTAAACCTGCATCACAGCCGGCCTCCGTGGCGCGAGTGGTAGCGTCTCGGCCATTCACCCGGAGGTCCTGGGTTCGAATCCCGGTCAGGCATGGCATTTTTCACACACGCTACAAATCATTCATCTCATCCTCTGCGGAATGAAATGCTTGAGTGCGGACCCGGAGGTAAAAAAAAAAAAACCAGACATACATGCGAAATGAGAATATTTTCAATGTATAACAAATTGCATTAAATAATATCAAAATGAAACACTATTTAGTCAATGCTTACTGATATCGGTCAAATTCTGATTAAGTTATTTTACTACATAACACAACTACACAACACAACTACATAACACTAAATCTATCTTTATACTTATATTTTTTTTTTAAAGTATATTTAAAATAATTTAAATTCGTACTTATAATTAAAAATTTAACATACTTAGAATTTCTTCTCCAGGAATGATCAATTAATGTAGGTAACCAATATAATGTTTATCATACTTGTTTTTTTGTGGACACTACATGACTTCCGTGTACGCTTATTAAATTAAATATACACATTATTTGCTGCAATTCGTTTAAACTTATTTCATTTGAAACCAAATAGGATCCTCCAATTCTGTAATAAAGTGGACAGTTACAAAATATGTGAAATATTATTATTAACATCAAATATTTATACAATTTCTAATCCAGCAATCTTATCAGAAATATTAGAACAGAATAAAATATTACTCTTTAAATAAATATATGTCAGATCAAAAAAGGGGGTTTACGCTCTCAAGTTCCCTAACAACTCTGGTACGCTCAGCTTCGTACCGCGGAAATACATACAGAACATGGTCCACCATGTCATCGACCCTACAGTCCGGACATGCTCCAGAGTCAACCAACCTAAACCTAGCCAAAGTATTCCTAAAAGCACAATGTCCCAAAAGATGCCGATATGCCGATTGGGGAAACCCAGCTAATCGCTCGCAAGTCCCTAAAATTTGGAAAAATACCATTTGTGTATAGTCAAAGAATCGTTCCACCTAGCTTGCATAGAGTCAAAACCTTGGTCTTCAATTTTTTGCATTCGCCCTGACGTTGAAGGCTAACCATCTTGGAAATCTACCGCAGGCTACGCTCCGTCAAGCCAAAATATCCAAGGGTTTTATGCCGGAAATCACAGTGACTGACTCTTGCGAGGCAGTTCTGTAGCCACATACGACAATAGAATTCGCTGGGCTCGCAAAAGAATTTCCCTTTAGCATTGGAATTGAAAACGATGAGCCCAGACGGGCGCAGCGTACAACATTAGAGCCTCACAGACATCTTTGCAAAGAATACGCATGGTATGGTAATTCAACACCCAATCGGGATGAATGACTCTACGGACGCCGAAGAAAGCATCGATGGCCTTCTTCGCTATACAGTAGGTGCTACTTGAAGAGGAACCTCTCATGAAAGATAACATTCAGATACCTGTGAACGTAACATATCTGATTAGAAGGTCATCCATCACAACCCGCGTTTGTTGGGTTGCAGCTAGGCCACCCTTCAAGAACATCATAGTGGTTTTCTCCGCACTGAAAACCATCTTATGCTGAAGCCTCCACAACGTTAATACTTTACATGCCTATATCGCTCTAAGCTTTTTCTAAACACGTAAATTGCCTTCGACCAGCAGCAGACCATCGTCATCATACGTCATGATGTGACAGCCACTGGGCAGCCGCAATCGCATAGAGAGTTGAATTAAACGACCCAGATGAATGAACCTAGAACACTAACCTTTGAACAACTTCTAGACCGGGTCTTTCCTACCTCCGAACTACCGTCGCGAAGTACGACAGTTCTGTCGCTGAAGTAAATCTCGAGAGATTTCAACGGCAGTCTCGGCCAACGGACGGAGCCTTAGATAGTGGCCAGTCCGCCGATCGGAGTGTGCCTGGAGCCGTCATGACCACTGCTTCCTGGGAACCGTCTGCTAAGCGAGAGTGGAAATCTGGGAAAAAGTGGTAGTCCTCTGACCTTAGTGCTGCGCGCAAGAGTTAGGTCCACTAGGAGAAGATGCCAGCGTCTCCGACTAACGGGGATTATTGTTGATTACGTGCGCGCTGAGCGTCTGCAGATCTACCGGCGCACCCCTAATAAGTATTTTCATGCCACAAGAAAGACAGACTCAAGTTATGGCAAGACTCCATACGTGAGTTGCAGCGCAGCCCCTGGCAGCTAACAAAATCATGTTACCGGCTGAAGCTGTTGCAAGTGCTGTCGAGAGTTCGATGTAGGTTTGGTGGTCGTGACCACACTTTAACATCTGTGGCGACTATCCAGGCGTTTCTGGATACTGTGTTTCCAGATGCTCCGGAAGGTGAAACAGAGGTCGGCGTTATGGCTAGGACCACGTCTTCCCCTGGTGTACGGGTTGTGGATCCCGTAGCTATAGACCGAGTTGTTTCTCGAATGGCACAGAAAAAGGTACCGGGAATTGACCAACTTGACCCGGATATATTCTATCATCTGCTACCTGTCATAAGAAAGCCGCTTGGCAGGCTATTCACGGAGTTCCGTAGCTGGGGCTGCTTCCCAACTTGTACGAAAGTGACTTTGGTGAGGTTGCTCTTAAAACTAGGAGAAGATCCTAATGAGGTCGGCAGTTATCGGCCCATTTGCCTCCTCCTGGTAATCGGCAAGTTGCGTGAAAGTCTGGTTGTGGAATGGCTCTGGGAAAGCACTGAAGTGAAGTGTTTTCTAAATCGAGGCCAGTTTGGCTTCACAAAATGGTTGGCACTGAAGATTGCCTCTTAAATGCTCTTGCCAAGGTGGAAAGCACCGATTGTAAATATGTTTTGGCAATTTTTATAGACACAGAGGCAGCACTTCCTTCCTCGTGTTGGAGTTCTGTCCACTATGAGTTCGAACGCTGCAATGTTCCCGTAGCCCTGCAGGCCATATTACGTGACTATTTTTCTAATCGTACGGCTCTGTTTGAAAATGCGCAAATAACTTTGAAAAAATCCGTCACCAGGGGAAATCCGCAGGGTTCCGTTCTCGGTCTCCTGCTGTGGAACCTGGTATTTGACGGGTTTTTGGGATTGACATTCCCAAAATGGGTCACGGCCTAGGCTTTTGCCGATGACTGTCTCCTTTTAGTTCGTGGTAATTCACGACCGCAGCTGGAAGATCGAGTGCAAGTCGGAATCCTGTCGACCGCGGAGGGCAGGATGGACGTTCAAAATTTAAAGATTTTTGTGCCCACGACGAACTTTATGCTTCTCAAAGGTGCAGAAAAATATCGTATAGTAGAAAAACCCACATTAATTATAAAGCCGAGTTCGAGTTAAGTAAAACCTAGATGTTTTGTTTGATGAGAAGTTGCTGTTTAGCAACCACATTACGCATTTAGTGCCGGACACCATCTCAGTGATGCACAAACTTAGGAGGATTGCTAGGAAAGACTAAGGGTTGTCTGACCGTGAAAGATACATGGTGTCTTTGAAAACATGATCTTTTACACGGCGCACGTTTGGGCGCATAGATTGGATATGATTAGTGCACTTGTTCTAAACGTGCCCAGCACATAGCCTTTATTAATGCAATAGTGTTTATAAACAACTTCCTTCAAGTCTACCACGGTATTGGGAAAAGCTCTTCCAATCGATTTAGTGGTGAAAGTTCAGAGAGATTGCGAAGATGACGGGTGGCCGAGGTAAGTGGGATGCGGTTTCCGGCCGGGCCGGAACCGTAACGGAACGGTGATCACAATACAGCGGATTTAAATTTCGTTCAGTTGCTCTCCCGCCTGCGGAAGAGGATGCAGAGCCTCGCGATGGAAGCACTGCAGCTAGAATGGGACACTACGACTAAGGGAAGATCCCTATACAAGTTTATACGGGATCTCGGGGGATGGTATCCCTCTCCTTCATTCTTAAGGGCAACGGGTGCCCAGGTGCTCACCAATTATATTAATTTCAATCAATATCTTTTTCGGTTCCGTCTGGCGGCTGATAAGCTGTGCGTCTGTGGGGAGGTCTAGTCAAATGTACTCCTGATGTTTGTACTTGTGATGACTACCCTGCTCTTGGGGGGTAGAGACTGGGCCACCCTGAAACTTAGAGGTCAAGGGAAAAATTGGCCACTCACAATCGGCGAGTCAATGTGGCGACAGCCGCATTGTCGGATAAGAGTTCCTTGATGTGCTTGCTATGTTCAACCAACGTCATTAGTTTCCTTAGGAAAAACACTCCTAACGCACTGATGAGGGAAGCTAACCTTGAGATATATGGCTCACCAACAGCCAATTAGAACTCCAAGCGCTTTAATATGATGGCCAGGTACTTGCTGGCATTCAGCAACCTAGTCTTGGCATCGAATTGCTCTCTAGACGTAAATTTTAATTTATGAATGTCATATTTATTTTTAGTAGTTGACGGGGTGCGCCTACCCATTTTAGTAAATATATGACAAGTGAGCGGTTGAAACACGTAAGCTTGTGGTGTATGGAGCCGTGCTTAGTCCACTTATGATCCTAGTAAAGCTCTAGGAGCTGTTTAAGTCACTAGTCGCTAAACTCTTCGAGTAGCCTTTTGTGGCACATTCAGTCTTATGCTTTACGGCGACTGAATGGGGTGATGGCAGGAGAAATGCCAAGCAAACCAATAATCCCCTTTCTGAAATCGCAGTTTCTTGCACGGTTATAAAATAAAAAAATGTAGGATCATGTAATAGTATGAACTGTAGATAAAAGTTCACACTAGTTAATAAGTTAAGAAAAAAGAATAGAAGAACAAGGTGGAATATTCAGTAAGCAAAAACCTGATAAATGACGATTGTCTTAATTTGGCCAATATTATTTAGAAATATTTCGTTCTAGTTGGTTGATAAAAACATTGAAAAGAGAAGAGAATTAAATGAAGTGTTTTCAGCTGCTGTGGTCAATAATTTTTAAAAGATGTAATATATATGACAGGTATATATGGAAGATTATATGAGTAGATGATATAAGAAAAATGTGGGAAATAAAAAAAATAATAATTATTATTTTTATACAACAATTTTTAATTTTAATAACACATTATGTTTATACAAAATTAATTATAAAAACTCACTTATTCTTTATTAAAAAAATTATAAAGGTGAAGAAGAAAAATAGTAGCCAGTGAAAAAGTTCCTTATGGAATTGTTTTTTTAAGCAGGTCACGAAGTGAGGTACCATCCTTGATATTCTCACCCTATGCGTAGCTAAAATAGGATACTCGCCTACAGTTCACCTTCTGCAAAATTCAGTGGTTGTTCTTGGGAAAGAGAGATGTAGAAAGTGTGAAAAATAAAAGAAGAAAAATAGAAAAAAGAAAATTTAGTGTCGTTTTCTTGAAGTTGTAAATAAATAAGAAGCAGATGAAAAGGTAAAGTCAATATATAACCTTCTCCCACTTAAAAAATAACCTAATGATTTTGATTCCAAATTTTACTGTTTTAGAACATTTGAGAGTATTTAAAATGTGTCGTCTCGTCGGCCTGCATCTCTTATTTACTCGTATTTGATGTATCATGTATATTGGTTAATATTCTGTACAATAGAGGCTCTTGCATCATCTTTTTCCATCATTATTTACACAACAATAAGTTAGACTAACGCAATATCAACTTGTATCGTGGCTAAAAATAAGATAATATTCCATATAGGTTACACGATACAGATAAATTTGGGATTGAATCTTTAGATAACATAAACATACACGCTTCACTGAGCGTGTGATGGCAAGTTAACGAAAATGTAAAATTTGATAATAAAGTATTTTTTAGTTAGAAATATTTATTTCTTACACCCTTCCTGTTTAATGTTTTCTTTTCTCCATGATATTTGGACAGCATTAGGAGGTGGATAATAGAAGGAAAACATTCTTCATGCAGAATAAAATGATGATTCCGTTGTACAATGTAACGTGCTAAATAGATAGCCATAACGACAAGAACAGAGACTTTTATTGTATGAAAACTGGAAGAAAATTATATCCGTTCATGAAAATTAATAAAACAGACAAACAAGGCAAAAAAAAAATCGTAAATTCTTACTAAAAGAACCTTAGTCGTATACTCTCTCAAAGTAGTTAGGTAAATAAAGCAGAGGGAGACAAAATTTAATATACGTAAACCAAAGAAGAGAGTATACAGTATCAAACACAAATATTTCATTACAATATAAGCTCAGAATGGAAAGTAATGATCAAACCAACTAATTTACTGACGTTAAAGAAATTAAGAAATTAATACTTTTAATATTTTGATGAAGTTTAGATATTCTAAGAATTTTTTAATCTATTATTTAATGCCAATCAATATTTAAAATATTACCTAAACCAGTAGAGTAGTTTGCTCTTTATTATTTAATTCAAATATAAAAAGTCAAAGGATATTTATAAGAATATGCAGCCTTCATGTGCATTGTAATGTACTTATAGAATGTGTAGAATTTACTGAAAAATAACCAAATAGATTTAAAATATAAATTTCTGTCTTGTAACAGCGTAACAAAAATATGTTAAGTAAATAAAAATAAATTATTATATTTAATATTATTTTATGATTCAGTTAACAATTACCAAGGGGTGCATCATTACACTGAAGCTTACACAGGAAATTTGTAAATACCATTAAAAATTAGTAATATTAATTTAATTGGTACTTATTATTACTAATTACAAATTTTTACTTATTATTTTTAGTACTTAATATTACTTAAAAAAAAAAAAGAGTAACATGTAGATACTTGTAGACACAGTATCTTATATACCCGCCTTCTAAGGTTTCCGGTCGCCACACAACCCCCCTTAACGGTCGTAGCATTGATTGGCTTTAATGGGAGTTGTCATTCGCCCTCTGACTTTTTACATCTCATAGTAGGAAAGCCTGGCCTCGCTGGGATGGAACCGATGTAAGTGCCTCGGTAGACATTTACATCAATCATTTATAAACTCAGCTTTTGCCTTCGATGTATGCCTCGTAAGAGCATCTTAAATGTCCTACTTCGTTTCCCTCTGAACTAGCTAACCGAATTCGTGGAGGCGCGAACCGAGCGCCTAGTTCTATATTTCGGTTGAGCCAATTCTGTGAATGTCTAGAGATTCGAGGAAAATTAAACACATCAAACAAAGAAGAATGTTGTTCGCAACAACGAGATTTAGTCCTAACACCATTACTCAATTCAACTTTAGTTCATAGCCCAGACTTAGGTTAATTCATGGACTCCGATCGGGTCTAAAACGGAGAGGCGGACAGACCTCTTACTGCCACTCAGCTCCATTGACATTGAGACAATAAATCGACGTCGAGATGCCGCTAAACCTCACGGCTGCATGGGATCCATGCCCTCGGCAGTGCAGTCGCAATCCCGCCGACAGTGTCGCGTGTTCATTCTAATCTGCTCTCGTCAAAACGCCACTACACTTCACGGCTGCATGGTAACCCATGGCCTCGGCAGTGCAGTCGTCGTTCCAGGGATATCCTTTCCAATGGTAAATCAATGTAAGTATCATGGAAGGCTTTCCGGAAACCGACTGCACCGGCAAAGATAGAAAATTCGCCAGCTACAGTGAAAACATAATAATTGTGCTGTGCGATGAAACCATCTATCAATTCGCCGCCATCAACCGTTTTCCCACTCTGCCAAAAATCGATTTGGCATTCGCATCAACTCCTATAAAAATAAGACGACCCGCTACCAAAATAACAATCATAACCCATCTTTCTAAATGCTGTGCTGTGGGATCCCTGCAATGAAAGTTCGAACTAACGACATACTGGTCCAAACTATCAACGGCAAGCTTAACAACGACGTTATGCGTGTCAGAGGCCTGCCGTACGAAGCCACTATCTAAAGAATTCTTGCACAGTACGGCGGATTTACTGTCACCAACGAAAAACTTCTTCCAACATGAAAAACTTGGCAGATCACCCGTAACCACGTACGAGTGGTGCAGAATAAGAACATCAAGGCTCCGTTTCTCAACAACCTCACCTTACTTAAATTGGACTGTATAGGCACCCTGGGTATTCAGTTGACCGAACCTACCATCAAGAGAGTTGAAATACATCTCAACAGCTCTCAAGTAGCAACCGCACTCCTTACTGTTAACCGAGTGCCTATGACTTTTGCGCAATCATTTATAGTTCACGAAAGATGGAGTCTCTTTCTTTTGCGGACAATCGTCACGCATATGGTCCTTCGCACCACAATGCGTGCACACCGACGAATATTTGTAGAACTTGGCCCTATGGCCGAACCTACAACACTTAAAGCAACGCTGCAAGTCAGAGGTACTCCTTGACACGACAGGATGCAAAATTCACAAAGATTCCTCCCTCCAACACGAACTTTTGGTGGAGACCAGCCTCTAACTCAAAAACGCCGTGATACCTAGAGGCATCACGCTTGCCAGTCTTGAAGACCACCCTACACTGTTCCTTGAACGAGGCCTTGTCCAAGTCAGTGATCCGTTCTCGGATGCGAGACAGAACCTAATCGTTACAGAGGCTCCGCTCAATGTCATAAACTTTGGCGCAGAGCCTACGTAATCGCTTGGTCAAACTTCTCCTCAAGCTTCTGAACGGCAAGAGACTTCTTGATAACACGGACTGTCTCCTTGTTCTCAGCGACCTCTACCAGCCCTTTGCTGGTCTCCTTGATGACCCTAATCTTCAGTTGCTTCCGGTTGTCACGAAGGGCAACCTGGAAGTCATGCTTTAAGTTCTTACTCGTGGTCTTCGAGCCCTCTGCCTTGTTCACAAAAATAATTTCCGTCTTCTTAGCCGTATTTCTGGCCTAGAGCTTGGACTTTAGCGCCTGCGTTGCGCTGGGGCTGAACCACTTTTGGAAGGGCCTTACCCTCCTTGGGGTGGGTACTAGTTCACAAATCTCTCTGCAATAGCAGAAAACTCCTCCTTGAGCTTTATCAGACGGGGAAGAATGGTCTTCCTCGTCTTCAAGCTTACGCCGAATGGAAGCGCCAGTGAAGTAGTCCAGGTTTCCCTGGACTGCT
Source organism: Lycorma delicatula (assembly GCF_047948215.1). Classification (NCBI taxonomy): domain Eukaryota; kingdom Metazoa; phylum Arthropoda; class Insecta; order Hemiptera; family Fulgoridae; genus Lycorma; species Lycorma delicatula. Next base: position 280,316,238 of record NC_134455.1, on the reverse strand, counting down.
TTAGCCCATAGGGCAGAACTGGCAGTTCTGCTCTTCGCTTTCTTAAATAGTTCAATCACAGGGGTCGGCTTTACCCGGTTAGGTGTTCCTGTATCCATCTCACTAGTTTCTTCATCTGAGCAGTTCGAAGGCAGAGGCTTCCTCCCACTTATAAATTGGGAAAGCCCAAAAACATGACAAATGCCCGCAGCGGGCACGGGCTGCTGAAGACCTTAAATATTATCCTGACATACTATGTTCCGCTTCACCGCTACTGGATCGATTAAATGCAATACGGTAACTACGTACGACAAAAAACCACGGATTATGGTTCTCGTTCTTAAAAGAAAGCGAGTAGGTTTAAGTACGTTCCCTTTACTCGTTACAGGGACTTACACCAGGAGTCATACTTGCCACCTTGTCGCCAGGCTGAGGCGGATGCCTGAACAAAAATTGCACCTTGTACCGCGTGAAAAATTTTTATTGACAAGTATAAGAGTAAGTGATGTTACCGTTGCTAAAGCATTCAATTCAAACCACTCGTAACTGCAGAAGGTACTCACTCGACTACAGCTCAAAACACAGAGAGAGAGAGAGACTGAGACACAACGTCACTTTTTCCGCATCAAAGGGCCAAAGGGAAAACGGCAGCTGCTAAGCAGTCAGCGAGAGCACACTACACGTAAGCGCTGGTACATGCGGCACTTTTGCCGTGGAGACGACCGCGCAGTTCTCCAGCCATAGCGGCGCTGTGGCCTCACCACTCTCAGGCTAAAATAAAAGAGCGTGCACGAGAGTGAAGTTTCAATTCATCGTCAACCACCACCTGCAGAAGACCAAGAAGAAGAAGAAGATGGAAGAAAACAGAAGATGTTCCCTGGCCGCCTCATCGTGGGACCTCCCGGTCGACGCCAACATCCCCGCCAGTGCAGCAGGCCTGGCCGGCCCGCCGAGGGAGGGACTCGGACGTTACCTTTCCACTTCAGCTCACTGGGTTCAATCGCCCTGGCCAAGGGACTAATCAGCAGGAGCCGACCTAGCGTGGGATCGCTCGATGAGAACCACTTTGGCCGTGCCGGCGAAAGATGACCGACGTCGACTTGAGCCTGCAGGGCTCTGGAGGCTACCACTGCTACGCTGTGTAGTGACCCAACTGTCGCTGAGGGGAAACCTGGTCTGATTTTAATGGATGAGCCGCCACTCCCCACCTTTGCCAGAGGCCCGCTTCCAGACCCAACAGCTCTTCTCAGAGCTAACGCAAACAACAGACCTTTTCAGGGCTACTATAAGGTTTTAAATTACAACGATCCGTGGAAACCTATTGACGATAAAACCCCGTTTCAGGACGAACATAAGGTTATAAATTAAAATGAGACATCAAAGCGAATCAACAACAAAATTCGCCCTTTTCAGGTCTATCAGAACGTTATACAGCGGCAAGAACCGTCGCTGCCAGTTGGTGACAAATGAAGCCCAACGTGTGGCGAACATCACCTGGACCAGAAGACTGGACATAGCCGTGCTTCTGCCGCCGACATATTAACTCACAAACCAACACATAAGGCGCCCAACAATATTGACTGCCTGGTTGCGGGCTACCGTGGAGCATTTCCGCCGGTGATAACGGCAATTTTTAATAGCCTACCAGATGAGGATTTAGAACTCTTCCTCTCTCATCTACAAACTCAGCTACAAGAAACGAGAGTGCCTGTTGAGCAATGAGCCAAGTACACTAAAGGACAACTGAAAGCTCCCGGCTCCCGGCAGTAAAGTTGCCTTCCTACCATTAATGCTGATGCAGCTCAGATTCCAGATCCCACTTTCGCTGCGAGCGGCAACCATCCATGACATTGACGACCTGCTGCATCGGGCCATCATCATTGAAGCAGACGGACAAGTAATCAAATATGTAATTTTGAAAATCTTCACGAAATTAGTTCTTGGCGGAGGTCGCTGGATCGAGTAGATAAGCTTTAACCGGATACTTCCGTGGCTAGAAAAAATGACAAGGCAACTCGACATAGAAGCAGCTTGGCTCCGTGGTATCATCACTGCTTGGAACGCCATTTCCAGAGGGACTGCCCAATAAGGAAGTCGCAGCAGGGAAACGAGTAAGTCCCGGCTGAAGAATCAACCAACGCCCTCAATCTACTAGGCTCACCTCAATCACTATAATCACCGTCAAAGTAGCAGGACGACTCACGAAAGCGGCCATAGATTATGCGGCCAACTTCAACTTTGGAAGGGCTGAGCTGTTACCGATGCAAGCCAATTCCAACACAGAAATCAAGATAGATCTGGCATTGAATTCTACTTCCTGCCGTACTTCGGGAGAGGTGCAAACAGAGCTTCTCTGCGGTGACACAAAAATTACGATAACGCTTCTGCTAGTTCCGGGACATTGGGTAGAATTCATTTCAGGAGACGACTGGCTGAAGGAGCAACAAGTCATGTTGGACTAGATTCGTGGTTGTCTCCATCTGGGTAGGGAAACCCGCAAAACCGTTTTTTTGCACGACTGAACTGAACCAGCGGCATCGAAACTAGAGTGGTCGGCAGTGAAAAGTACAGAAGCCCCTGAGGTAAAGTCAAGATTGGAGTCACTGTTGAAGCGGCAACTGGGAGTATTTTCCAGCACTCACTTGCAACCAAGTCGGTCAGCAGTACACAGCAACCGACTTTGGAAAGGAAGCCGGTCGTTTCGCTTACCAATGTACCAGTAGAGCGAAAAAAATAAACGGTCTATAAGAGAACAAGGGGATGATAAACTGTGGCAAGAGGTGATAGTGCCATCGACATCATCCTACAACTATCTAGTAGTCATTGTTAAGAAGAAGCAATCTTCACCTCGTTTTTGTGCAGCCTTTCTGCGCAGACTTATGGCTTAGCCTTTCGTACTTGTCGTAGACTGCGACATCACGGAAGATATGGCTCATCACTGCCACGGATCGATGAGATAATTAAAGACTTGGGAAGAGCCCGCGTGTTCTCGACAATGGAACTTAAATGTGACTGTTGGCAGATACCCATGGAGGAATCAGCCAAACGATTTATAGTCTTTCCAGTAACAAATGGTGGCCGACACCAGTCTCAAGTCATGCCGTTCGGCTTGAAAAGTGCACCTAGCATATTCCAGCATCTAATGCAGGACGTCCACACTGGCCTTCTCCACCAGTGCTGCCTGGTCTACCTGGGCGACATTATTGTTTACAGCAGTAGCTGGAAAAAATACTTACGCCACCTATACTTGGTTCGGCAACGCCTACAACTTCACCACTTGATGTGCTGTTTGGAGAAATGCCAATTTGACCGAGACAAGGTAACATTTTTGGATCTTGAAAACACACACACGGGAAATATTACACAGCAGACACACCTACGTGCCATCATCGAACATAAAGCTTCTGGGTCAAGCTGCAGAAGTTCCTCGGCACCTGTAGCTGGCTGCGAGAATATATCCCAAGATTCTCAGAGCTTTCCATGCCGCTGACTGATCTGTTGCTAGGAAAACACTAGAAATGGACAGACACCGCACAGAAAGTCTTTGAAGCTGTTCGGCAGGCACTCAGCAGACCGTTGAAATTACCTCGGCCGGATCCAGAGCTTCCTACATTCTTGCAAACCGACGCCAGCCAGCGAGGACTGAGAACCGTGCGTTACCAGCAAGCACAGAACTGGGAGCAAAGAGACATCCCGTACACCAGCACGAAGCTTTCAGAGACAGACAAGAAATTTAACTCCAGCGAGTTCGATTGTCTCGCCCTGGTGTGGGCAATCAAACGCTCTCGACCGGACCTCGAAGACCGAACTTTCATCCTCAGAACGAACAACAAGGCTTTGACACTGCTGAGGCAGGCCACCGATCAGAAAACAAAATATGCTTGCTGGGCCTTATTGGTTCAAAGTTTTCATGTTTACATTATTGCACTGTCAAAGCCATTCGACGACAATATTTGAAAATTCCATGCTCAAATCGAATTGAAAGTAAATTACTACTTCTAGTAATAAACTTTTGAATTATAAATTTTCTTTTTTTTGTTTAAAATGTATATTAATTAAAAATCTGGTGTCATGTTAAGGTAACAATATAATCCCTTAAAATACCACTAATAAACACATTTGGTTTCGCATGAAAATTTATTGTATCATATGTAACTTTTTATGTTGAACTCAAAAATTTAATAAAATTTTTCTATCGCCCACAGGTTTTATGTAATAATATTTCTGATTTTTAAATTTTTTGAATTCTACTTATCTTTTAAAGGATAAGTTATGAACATAATATAATCTGTATAATGATTTCTAACATCGGGTGAGGCACAAACATAACATTTAGAAGCTAGTAGCAGCAGTATATATATGATGATTCATTCATTGTAGGTTCTGATAATTAACACAGTTTTTTGAGTTTACGAAATTAACACACCAATATTATTTAAACGTCCATTGTGTATGCTCGTAGTGTGGTTACATTCTGTTTTGTGATTACGGTTACGTCAAATATAATACCTTGGCGAATAAAGATGGTAAGTCAGTTCGTAACTGATCCTGATGACTTTTGTTACGCGTATGAGGATTTGACGTTTCAAGAACGACGACGAAGTTTGACTCAACTAGTTAAATAATATAGTGAACTGCATTTTGGCTGTAAAGTTGAGATCAAGATAAGAACTGAACCCATCACATATGCTTTCTGATCTGTGTGAAACTTCTGACAGATTGTGCTAGGGACAATCGGCACATGAGTTTTGTTATATGTGGCGTGAACCGCAAGACCATTTGTCGAACAATTATCTCTGATTTAAAAAAATAAAAGAATAAGTAGTACACCAAAATGCACAGTCAATACCCGAATTTACCATCTGCTATAAGGCGAGTTCCTGGTGGTGAGAATTTACCTTTTCTGCACCCTTCAGCACAATATACTTTTGAAGAAGAATCGGGATAAGAGGTAGCCACTAAATTTCTACAAAAGGAGCAAATGATCTTACTATTAAATTAAGATCCTCTTCCTATGAACCTCATCTTACAACTCAAAAATTAAGCGACCTTGTTTAGGATATGAACTTGTCTAACAAACAAACCGAGCTATTGGAATCTAGGCTGAGTGGATGGAATTTCCTCCATACTGACACTAGGGTTTTTTCGTAATAGTCAGAAAGAATTTCAAGATTTATATTCTGAAAGAAGTTTATTGAACTCAATATTTTTCTTACGTAGGTGCAGTTCATCATTATCATAATTCTACTGAATGGAAATTAATATTAATTCTGTTATTTTTCCAAAACTAGTTTAAAGGCTTTCTTTTTTCACAATAGCAATAAATTTCCTTCTGTGCTTACCTTATGTAACTAACATGAAAGAAACATGACGTGAAAATCCTGTTAGAAAAATTCAGTACATGTACCGTTGGACTACACATTTCGACTCAAAACTTACTGCGTTGTTAATGGACTTGCAGTTCAGCCAAACTAGATTCTGTTGCTTTATGTACAAATGGGAGAGAAAGGACAAGAAAAATCATTACATAACAAGGACAAGACCACCAGGAAGGAACAGACAAAGCATGAAGCACTTAGGCCTAAACAGAAAAATGTTGACATCCCTACTAATTAACTAGGAAATGTTTTTACATCCATTTCATACAAAATTAGGGCTATTCAAAAACTGTGTGATGTAAAAAAATGATGCTGAATTTCGTTATTTGAAAACGTTTTTCTTGGTAGTGGCGCTAAAATCAAGGAGGGAATTTTTGTGGTCAGCAAATAAGAATCTTAATTAATTGAATGGATAATTCGAAAGATGACTTGAATAAGCTAAGTCGAAAATTATCATGGTTGTCATTTAAAAATAATATGGAAAACATTTTAGGAAATTCTAAATCCTCTCACTATCGTGACATAATGAATTATTATAGTCAAACAAACATATGTAATAATTCCCAAGTTTATTTCCTGGATCCACACTGTATTTATTACCGGAAAGTCCCGGCGCCTTCAGTGAGGAGGACAGAGAATGCATCCACCTGCAAATCTGTCACGGAAAACAGGAACCAGCAACAATGTAATGTAAGAATGATCGCAAATATTTTTTGGATGATAAAGAAGGATGTTTCAGATATTAAACAACAAAAGAAAACAACTACCACATTTTAGATAATTTAAATAATATCCTGCGTGCAATTAAATTCTAAAATTTGTTTAAAAGTTTACTTACATATCACAAAAAGCCGGTAGATGATGGCTAATATCTATTTAAATATTCGAATTTATCTCGAAACGTTCTATTAGAAGTATATTTCTGATTCCTTGTGCCAAAAAAAGTATAACTTTATTTTTAAATGTAATCAAAACCTGTCATTCCCAAATCGTTCTTTTAATCTGTAAAAAGAATTTACCAGTTCAATACCATCATTAACAAAAGGGTGATGATTTCATAACGGAATACTTTTATGATTAAAACTTTCAACACTAATACTAATAGAAATTTCAATACATTTAAATGATTTTAATCAGCTCTAGTTCACTTATTCGAATTTTTTCTAGCAAATACTATCATAGAAGATATGAAAAATAGTATAAATAAAAGTGTTAGCAATATGATAATATTCGGAGAATTTCCTGATTGAACCAAAATTGATTAAAATTGTGGAATTCTATATTTAATTAAAAATCAATCATAAATACTGACTATTAAAAGAAAAAAATTATAGAGGTATTTTTAAATCGTGTAGTTGTATACTATTGCTTTAATTTTTGATTAAAAATATTAGGCAAGTTTATTTTCAAGTCATGTAATAACAAAAACGGAATTGAATATAATTTAATTGATTGATAGTTTATTATGTTGATGATAGATGCAACTGAAAATCAGAAAAATTATTGGAAGGAGCCATGGTAAATATATACTCTACTTGTGGAAAATTAACCCATTAATATCGAACAAATTAGATTGACTTACAAAATAAAAATAAGACAAAGAAATTGGCAAACAAAAATTGTTACAGCAAAGTTAGTTAACAGGTTAATGGTTGGTTACTAATAACCATCAAAATGACTGTTGATAAGCAATGGCATTCAATAAAAAGAGTTAACAGAGCCTATAAAATGTTGTTTTCAGAACAATTTTTTGCTACTTCTACTCCTGACTAGCCAGAGTAAGTAGTTAGTATTTACAGAATCCGGTTGTCAGTTCTTGTATCCTTTTAATGGTAACCCACAAGAAAAAACTGTTACAATTTCATTTTGGTGAAATTTTGCAAATTTAGTTTATTTAAAAACGTTAAATAAACTATCTTTCATACCCATTAAAGTTCATAAATATCTACAAAATTTTTATCACTAACATTCCACGAGTGTTTTATTAAAAAAACCACCTAATGCTTGTTTTGTATCTGGTATTTGAATATATAACACCAATTCAGAAACAGATATTTTTTTATTTAGTTTGTTTTTCAATTCAAAATAATGTTCAGTTAAATCATCAAAAGCGCTATCAATAAACAATTTATTTTCCACGAAAAGTTTTATTTTTTCCAAATTGTTTGATTTATAAAGAGTTTTTCCATAAGAAATAAATAAATGTTTATTATATTCACAAATTAATTGTATAGTAAATGGATTATAGGTGTATTTTTTATATAATTGTTCAATATCATCATTTATATTATCTAAAAATGTATTTAAATCATAATGTCAGGCAGATTTTTGTAACAAAATACTATTTTAATAGCATTATCAATTTCGAAGTTCATGGTTTTTTTGCATTCCTAATATAATTTTAATAATTTTGTGTTTTTGATGTTTACATTCATTCTATATATATAAACATGTAAACGATTGGGGATTCCCCATTGACGTCTCGTGTTATTTTTATTATTTTTTTAATTAATGAGTATTGTTTTACGAAGTAAACAGAACTGTGATCACTGCACTATTTCATGGTGAAAATTTAAATAGAAAGAAGTCTCGTAAAAAAAAACTTCAGGTTCAAGCACAGTAGCTCGGTGCTCAGGACAGGTTGGCCTGAGCTAGAACCTGAAGTTTCTATACTACTAATTACGATCGTTGAGGACACATTCTACACTATTAAAATGTGTGGAATATTAGCTCATTTAAGTATACTGTAAGGTAACTAGTATATATATAAAATGAGAAATATACTCAAGCTATGTTACATATTGAATATAATAAATAGTCTTTTATAGCTACGTAGCCTTGTAAAAGTTACGTATTAAATTGTCTTGATGAGTCGATATCGAGATAAATAAACATCTTTATCATCATGGGGTATTCTGCCTGTTGGTAGGTCTCTTTCATCATTGTTGTCTCCATCTGTTTCTATTCCATGCTTTTCTTTTCGCCTCATTATTACCTTCACTACCGTTTGTGTCATGTATTAACTTAAGCCTCTTCCTGACTCTTCCTCTTCTTTCACCTTCAATGAAGCCTTCAAGAACTCTATTTATTATTCAGTTTCCACTGATTATATGCCCGATCCAGTTTCTTTTCCTCATTCTAATGGTCGTCAGTATTGTTCTGTCTTCATTTATTCTTCTTAATTTTTCTACTTTACTTACGCTGTTCACCCATTTCATCTTGTCCAACTTCCTCCAGACTTACATCTCAAAAGCCTCGTTCCTACCTTTTTCTTTTGTCCAGAGTCCATGTTTCACTACCATAAAAAAGTATATTCTAAACATAGCAATTTACCAATTTCTTCCTCAGGTTCAGATCCATGTTACTCTACCGTAGGGGTTTTCCCCAACAAATCGTCCTTAAGACTTGTCCAACACGCCCTTGTGGACCACAGAAGCACAACCTCCGATATCTTCCATTCTCCAACACCCGTTGGACGGACTGTACATAGCAGAGGCCACGCCACGATCCCCCGCCGCAGAATGGATGACCAAATCGTAATCGGTTCACACAGCTGCTATTACCTCTCAGCTGCTATCCTCTTCTTAGCGGTCCCGAGTATTCGACTGCTAAAGGAGTACCTAGCTAGCCTTCAATCTCCTAACTGTGACCAAGTCTCTAAGCCATGGAGCTTTTCAAAGAACTGTCATATGCTGAAAATGCTCAATTCCTTATGCCATATCAACAATCCAGGCGGAGCCAACTCCTTCGTCCAAACTCTCAGTACCCTCAACAAGGGTGGAGGACCGGAAGATGTCCCCGGGCCAGCCCCTAAGGACCATTCGTTCAAGATTGGTATCAGTGATCACATCTTCAACCGCCCGCCGTAGCTCCTCAAGCGACCAAGTCGTAGCTCGTACCAATCCCACATCCGGAGTTTGAATTGCCTCATCAGAGAAAATTTGATTAGTCTCTGTGGCTTCGTCCTTCACACTTGACCGAACATATCTTCGCCCCTAAAGTCTCTTTTTTTGTCGGCCTACAACTCTTCAAAAGACTCCAACATACTAAAGCTGCGGTCCACGTCTCCGGAGCACCCCTTAATCTCTACCTTAGTTGTCGAGTTTTGTCGGACCAACACATTCAGTTCTCTCACATTGAGAAAGAGAAGCGTCATATTTTTTGGCAAAACACTTCTGATTCACAAGAGCCGACTATGTACTTTCTACACTCCATTGTTCTGCAGATCCTTCTTCCCCCAGGGAATTCTTTTTCTCCCTCAGAGGCCGGAGGAGAAACACGTAGTCGACGCTTGCCGCCATGCTTAATCGACTCCTATCTATCTTCCTGGTCGTCAGCCGACCCTGTTGGGAGGGATGGAAAATCTATTTCGTAGACCCTAGCGTACGAAGCAGACGAGCGAACAACCCTCTTCGAGCATCGAACCAAGCCTCTCTAGTTTTCTTCGAACTACATCTTGAAAGAAAGCGATTGGCACGCCGAATCTCCGCTATAACCATCTCTTTAATACTCTCAACACCACTGCTGTCAGACAGAACTTCCTGAACGGTGATAACAGACAGGCGAGAGGGTCACCATAAGTTGTTAAATGCCCCGGATATGTCCAGAAATATCCTTAATACATGTTTACATGGACTAGAGGAAGCTATATCCATCCATTATCTTTAGTATAGTATCCTAAGTGCTCTTGCTCGGTCGGAAATCATGCTGGTTGTCCATTAGAAAATGATCAGTGGCCAATCTAACATTAATACGCAAATATAGAACCTTCTCAAAAACTTTGCCAATCGTGGTAAAGGGTATTAGTGGACGGTAAGAAGAACTAACAGTAGGATCTTTGTCGCCACCTTCGAACAACACCAAGGCTCCACGCCCGAAAGTGGCCTGCGAAGAGCAATCTATTATATATTCTAGTTACAAGACCAAGGACTGCTGGAAGCACTCAGTCGAGGTGCTCCATTGTGATACAATCATATCCGGGGACCTTGTGCCGTGCTATGCTACAGATTACCTGACGCAGTTCCGCCTCAGTGATCTCAGATGATTGAAAGTCGGTCTCGAAAATTACGACTTCCCGCCTGACACGCCGATAGTATGAAATCTCACCCAAAATTCAGTCGCCCCAATCATTCAGCAAAATATTAAGGACACAGTACTTATCAATTACTACACTCTCGCTGGTTGACAAAGCTGACAGGAGGATATCTTTCCTGTGCTTATGTCCAAGGGCTTTATACACAACGCCCCAAGGGTCTCTATTCCCTTGCACCTGAATGAAGGAGCACCAGGAATACCCTTGGAGAACCTAATGCTATGAAAGAGACCACAATCCCTGTAGTTGCGGAATGACCGTCTTCCAAACCCACCAAGATAATCACTAAACCCTCCGTTGGCGGTGAGGAACTAGGTGACATAGTAGCCCACCTTCTAGCACCTAGTACGCTCTCCCCCACGAGTTGACGTCAAGGTCTTCAACCAACTTGCCTTAGGCGTCCCTCTTTTCCAGCTTTATAGCACTGAAATAATTGACACCGGACCACCAAAGATCCGCCGTAAAATATTTGGCGGAAGATTCCGGTATGCCATCTGGAGATCACGTCTGGTCGCGCGGGTCTTCGTGCAAAGAGTAGTAAAGTCTCGTTGCCACCAATATGTTCTTCGTTCTGGATATTTTTTTTCCAAATGCTCGGGAGAGTGAAGCAGAAGTTGGCGTTAGGGCGGGTGAGACACCTGGCGTACGGGCTGTGGAACCCGTAGACATAGACAGACCGGTTTCTCAAATGTCACTGAGAAAGGCACCGAGGGTTGACCAACTTTACAGGGATATATTCTAACATCTGCTGTCTGAATCATAAGAGAGCCGCTTGGCAGATTGTTCTCAAGGTGCCTAAAATGAGGTTGCTTTCAGATATGTTGGAAGGTGGCTTTGGTGAGGGTGCTCTTAACATCAGGAAAGGATAGGAGTGAGGTAAGCAGTTATCGGGCCATCAGTCTCTTTCCGGTAATCGGCAAGTTGCTTGAAAGGCTGGTTGTGGAACGGCTATGGGAAAACATCGATGAACTCACTTCTAAATCGAAGTTAGTATGGCTTCATGAAAGGGGTTGAAACCGAGGATTGCATCTTAATTGCTCCTTTCGAGGTGGAAAGCGCTGATTGCAAATATGTTTTGACAATTTTTATTGACGTAAAGGCAGCATTTCCTTCCTTGTTTTGGAGTTCTGTCCTCTATGAGTTGGAACGCCGCAATGTTTCCGTAGTGCTGCAGACCGTAGTACATGACTGCTTGTCTGATCACACGGGTCTGTTTAAAAATGCACACTTTGTTGTGGAAAAGTATGTCACCAGGGGAAGCTCGCATGGCTCCGTTTTCGGTCACTCGTTGTGGATCCTGGTATTCGGCGGCTTTTTGGGACTGACATTCCCGGAAGGGGTCACGGCAAAAGCTTTTACCGATGACTGTCTCCTGTGAGTTCGTGATTACTCACGATTTCAGCTAGAATATCGAGCGCAGGTGGCATCGTCAAACACAGAGGGCTGGATGGACAGTTAAAATTTAAAGATGACTGTGCACAGACGAGGTTTATGCGTCTCAAAATGAAGAAAAATTATCATACAGTCGTAACATCCGTATTAAATATAAAGGCAGTGTAATCAGCCGCTTTCGCGTTCATAAGTACCTAGGTGTTTTGTTTGATGAGAAGTTTTAGCAACCACATTAGGCAAGAAGTGGCGGACATAGTCTCCGTGATGCACAAGCTTAGGAGGATTGCTCGAAAGGATTACGGGCTGTTGGGCCGTCATTTTACATTGTGTACTGAGGTGTCTTTGAAAGTATGACCTCTTACGCGGCGTCCGTTTTGGCTCAAGGTTGCAAAGGTATCGAGCATTTGTTCAAAACTTTAAGGAGTGCCCAGAGCAGAGACTTAATTGTATGCACTGGTGTTTTTAAAATAACCTACTACAGGGCTATCATTGCATTAGGAAACGCTCTCCCAATCGATTTAGTGGTGAATGTTGGGGTGGCCATGTGGAAATTTTGAAGAGGCAGCGAAACCGAGGTATATGGAATGCGGTTTCAAGCCGAGCCTGTACCGGAGCAGGACGGTTCTAAATTTCATACATTTGCCCATCTTCCGCCAATGGAGGAGGCTTTACAGACTCGCGATGAAAGCATGGCGCCAAGAATGGCACGCCATGACTAAGGGAAGCCTCTTGTATAGATTTATACCGGAACTGATGGGAAGATATGCCATCTCCCCAGTTAGTTTGTAAGGTCAACGTGAGCCCAAGTACTCTCCAACCATATAAATTAAACCAATATTTTTTTTTTGGGTCCACCTGGCAGCTGATGAACGGTGCGTCTGCGAGTAGGTCCAGCCTAACGAACACATGTTTGACTGTTCAGCTCTTGGGGGAGGCCAGAACTCTGGCCAACCTTGAACTTAGAGATCAAGGGGAAAATTGGCCATTCACAAGCGGCGAGGCAATGTGGCGAGAGCTGCATTGTCGGACCATGCGGGAGTTCTCTGATGCTGTTGCTTTGTTCAATCGACATCAGTAGTTTACTTAAGGGAAAAAACTCTTACCGCACTGCTGTAGGAAGCTAACCAGAGATTTAAGCTAACTAGTCAGATTAAGACTTCAAGCGCTTTAATAGTTGACAGGTACTTTCTGGCATTCAGCGGCCGAGGTGTGGCAGCGAATTGCTGTCTTTGATGTCATAAATTTAATTATTAATATTCCTATATGTTTTAGTAGTTGATGGGGTTCGCCTACCCATTTTAGTGATGTATGTCAAGTGGGCGCCCGTGGTGGGACATGGAAGCGAGTGGTGTATGGTATCACCTTATTCCGCTCACGCTTTTAGGTTGGCTCTAGGAGTTAAGAGATGGTAGCTTAACTGTTTCGAGGCTCAGAAGCCGTTTGTGGCACAGACATTCTGTCTTGGGCCTTTGGGCAACCGAATGGACTGGTGGCAGTAGAAATGTCAAGCAAACCAATGTTCTTTGTCTCAGACTGAACAATTCGGCCTGGCCATCAAGACTGGCTGCGATAGGGTCCTACGGCGGCCTCGGTCAATGGACGGACTCTTAGATAGTGGTCAGTCCGTTGATCGGAGAGTGCATGAAATCGTCATGGTGTTTAAAACAACTTCTTTTGAGGTACCATTGCATTGGGAAAGGCTCTCCCAATCGATTTAGTGGTAAAAGTTCGGGCGGTCAGGCCAGTACCAGATCGGAACGGTGATCACAAGCACCGGATCTAAATTTCGTTCAGTTGTCCATCTTCCGCCTGCAAAAGAGGCTTCACAGCCTCGCGATGAAAGTATGGCAGCTTGAATGGCACATCACGTCTAAGGGAAGATTCTTGTACAAATTTATGCAGGATCTGGATGGATGCTATTCCTGGAGATCGTTTTTAAGGGCAACGGATGCCCGATGCTCACCAAACGTGCTAACTTTAACCAATCTCTGTTTCGGTTCCGCCTTGCAGCTAATGAGTTGTGCGTCTGCGAGTATGTCCAGTCAAATAAACACCTGACTGCTCTGCTCTTAGGGGGGCCAGAGTCCAGGCCATCCTGGATTGTAGAGGTCAAGGGGAATATTGGCCACTTAAAAGCACTCAATGTGGCCAGAGCCGCATTTTCGGACCGTGATGGAGCTCCTAGGTGCGGTTGGTTTGTTCAACCGGCATTCGAAGTTTGCTTAAGGGAAAGACTCTTATCGTATTGCCCCGTGGGTAGCTAACTCTGAGTATAGCTGACCACCAGCCAATTATTTAGACTCCAAGCCTTATAAAATGGTGGACAGGTACTTGCTGGCATTCAGCGACCTAGGCGTGGCAGCGAATTGCTGCCTAGACGAAATAAATTTTATTATGAATATCATATATATTTTTAATAGTTGACAGGATGCGCCTCTCTATTTTAACAAATAAAATTTTAAAATTCCAAGCAAACCAATGTTCTTCGTCTCGGCGAATCTACCCGCGGCCGGAGTCAATCACTCTCTTCCTCTAACACTTGAAGAAACCCATCTAGGGTCCACTTTGGTTTAAGATTATACTGAGTAGAAAATAGACCTTATTGGAAATTTAAAATAAATAATACGGATAATTTAATTTAATTTCATTTGTTTTTTTCAGAAAATTTAACAATTTTTAGGGTATGAAAAATAATAATAAAATTTATGACTAAAAGTATTCGCATTAGCCGATGAGCTTGAAACTTTATCTTTTTTTTTATAATAAAGATCAAAAAATAAGCGTCATTTTACTTTAATCTACACAAAATCTAAATTCGTAGTAAAGATACGCTTTTTTGAATACTTTTTTGTAGTGGAACTCGAATTTAAACTAGTATATGTGAAATAAATTCTAGAATTATGTATTACTGACTGTCTGAGAACTAAACCCACTTTCATTTTCCTCTTCATTTTTAAACAACAGCTATTTCTGAAGTTTTTCCACAAAACTAGTTAGTTTTTTCTGATAAACTGATTAAGAAAATGTGCATAGTAATCAAAGTCTAAAGTAAATATTATTACATAGGATACGCTTAAGTGGTATTTGAAAATAAATCTGTGATTTAATATACAAAAACATAATTGATGAAGAACGTAAGAGGATGGTAAGAGTCTGAACAGAAATCACCATGAATGACAAAGAATGTACAAAAATCAACAGAAGGATTGTTTATATTCAAATACCGTATATTAGAAGACGTAGAACGGAAAATAGAAATAAACGAATAAAACGAAAAACAAAGTAATTGGAAACTGGAGAAAGTGGAAGAACATTTTAAATCACCGGTTGAAATGAAAGAAGTTTTTAAAATAACAATGATTCCATTCCCAAAACTGCATAACGAAGAAAGCGGTCAATATCACAAAAAAATTAATATCACATACAACAAAAATTCGTTTAAAAACGATAAAGATGTGAAGAAAAACGATAAACAGAAAAGAGATATGAAGAAAAAGGTAAGGCAACAATCTTCTGCTTTACACATATGAGGAAAATCTATTTAATTATGTCAACACAGAAAGGTAATAGAAGTGTTAAAAACATCCTAACCGTAGCATGTAGAAAAAGAAAACTATATAAAAAATTATACATGAAACAAAAAATCAAATAAATAATGAAAATAAAGGATTCCAGAACTGCGGGGTTTGACACAGAAAGAAGTTAGTGCCTATTCCCAAACTTAAAAATGATTAATCAAATTAACGTCTCTCCTACCCCACCTACTTGTGTCTCCTAACATTTAACGTAGACTCGTAATTTGTCTCTAAAGTCTAAGCAGCGTAGTAATAGATAGTGAACACTTTATTATTAAAATAATAAAGCTTATGTTATATTCGATTCTACAACAGATTAGAAAGTGGGTCAGTCAGTTGTACATCATCAAGTCACTCTAAAATTTCCCTTTCACTTATAAAAATAAATAAAATAAACTAAACGATGTTAGAAGTAGATTACGTTCGGCTATAAACTTCTTCCAATAACTTCTTTGACTGGTTATCAGTTACCATTCCAGCATGAATATTATGTGCGCTTATATCAGTTGTGTCTGTAAACCATTATCGTCATTTGTATAAAACTTAGTTGGTGACTTAATCCATCTTCACAGAAGGATTTTCAACTTTATCGATGATGGTTGAAAGAAGCCACGAAATATCAAAGCGCCTGCCATTGTGGTTAGCTTGACAAAGCCCCACCTTTGGTATCACACTGTTCTCTATTCTCTACCTATGTAGGTGAGTTACCAAGCATTTCTAGTAAGCACTCATCTGTGAAAGCTTTGGCAGTAACACCCTCCGAGCGAGAAATTCCTGGAATATCAGGTTTCGAAACAGAAGGATAGTGTACGAAAACGTGGGCTTGATCTGATGACGTAATTTGGAACAGTTGTGCATTTTACACACTGCCTTTCAGTTAAAAAAATAACACTTGACAATGACTTGTAGAAATTTGGCAACCCTACACAAACTGAAAGATACAATAAAATCGATTTTCAGCACAAGGAAGAAAACGCTGCTCCGATATAAATAATTATCGGAACAAAATTATTGACTTTTTCACCACAATAATGGAGGCATCGTTGCCATTCCTGTTGGCATCAATTTTTAATAATTTCCATATCAAAGCGTTCGTTAGTTCTTTTCTCAATCAACCGCACAGGAATTTAGTGAATATCAGCAAGAGGATTATCGGCCAGTAGAAATAATATCACTCGAATCTCACTTTTCAATCATTTATAAGCACTTCAGATAGAACAGTCTTCTAGCAATGTAGAAAGCAGGCCAAGTAATTAATCTAGAAATCTTTCCTGAGACAATCTTCCAAGCGAGTTATTGGTGGAGTTAGCTTGTAAGTACCGGATGTTCCTTTTAATGGCTTCTCAGAAACCACCCAGTTTTTTATACTGGGATCTGTGTGCCTCAACAATGTAAGAAAATAAGGTCTGGAGAAATAATGGAAGGTATGCCCCCCAAGTAAGTTTTTGCGAGCGTCCTTGTTTGTCTTGCGATCTCGTTTATAGCGGACTAGACTCAATGTATTGACTGCTAAACACACGATAACAATTTTCTGCCTATTTGTGAGGAGTTCCCTAGCCTTTTTTTTTTTTGCTTTTATTAATAATAATCTATCACTTCCTTCTCTTGCTCTAATAAAATAGCAGGTGCTTTTTTTTGGCATCACGGATACATTTGTTACTACCAGCTAATGTCACCAACTCTTTACGCAGCAAGCTCAGGTTAGAACAAAACCAACAGGGTGCCTCTGTAATTTCAGCAGCTCTTTTGGATCTAGTTGGTCATGATGGCTTCAGACAGTATGTGCATAGTAGTACTATATGCGTCATTATCCTATGGAGAGCTCTGGAGCAAACAAACATGATAGCATGAGAAATGGAGGCACCTAACCACTCGTCACACTTTGACTGCAAACTTCATATTAACGCCGAATCTTGTGCGCGTTCTTAGAAATCAGCTTCCTTTTATCTTGATTAACCATAACAAATAGTATTCCGCCTCAATTGACTGACCTTGAAAAAGGTCTGAGCTGTTTCACAGCTTATTATTATAGATTATTACTGATTTATAATCTATAATAATCGTTCTATAATCTATATTAGAGGATTATTATTATGTAGATTATTACTAGTGGATTATTTTTGCAAATAATCGTAAATTTTAGCTTCTTGCTAGACATTCACTTTTCTGGTCTGGCACAATGTATTAGATACATTGTGCCCTTGTGACGTTACCTGCGTAACGTCAATATAACTTTTTCCATAGTTCTGAAGGTAAAATTGGAGATTGGCTGCTCTCGTGAACAAAAATTCGCCTATGTATCTGTCAAGCTGTTTCAGATCCTCGTGTACATAAGTATATTCTCTAATCTTCTCCTACGATTTGTTTCTCTGCAAGTACCTTCTGAACTGTTTCCAAATTTTTAGCACAAACTGAGGTAAGAATATCAGACATCATAACTTGAGATTTGTACTTTGCAAGGAACTCAGCCTTCAATCGAGCATTATTTAGTGATTAGGTTTCAAATAATCTCCTAGCCTACTTCTTATCCTACACGTTAATTACATTATTTCTCCTTTTTTTATCCTAGAATATTTGATCAATAAGATTTATTTCATGAGAATATTAAAAACTAGTAGGTTACATTAGAATTTGATGTGAAAATAAATTTTAAAGAAAGAGAATTAATGATGTTCAGCTACAAGAAATCAATGAATGAATGTTTTATAAAAGCCAGAACTGTGGTAGTAAAATGTAAACAAAAAGCATCGTAACCGAAGATTGACGAACTGAAAAGAGTAGCAGTAGCTAGAAAATTATTTGCTTAAATAAACAATGCAATAACAGTTGAATTGAATCGAAAATTTGTAAGGGAAAATAAAAGAGATTAAAGTTTGAGGTTTAGTTATAGTGAAGATGAGAGAAAATTTACTGTTGAAACAGATTGAAAATTAAAGTAATAAGGAGAGAGAATGAAAATAAAAGCTAAATACCAAAATCCAGAATAGGAAAGCCAACTAGCTAGGTTGTATAAAAGGACACATAACAGAAACGTGGAAGGAGTAGTTCAAAGCACTGCTAAACGGATAAATAGAAGGTGCAAAGAAGAGAACAGAAAACAGTAAATGTTACATAAGAACTAAAACGAACCTATTAGAAACTCCTACCTTTAGTCAAAGCTAAACATAGTGCAAATTAATTGCCTCAAACATGGTAACTGTACGATAACGGAACAGAAAATTCTTTAAAATTGAATGTTGATATTCTTGAAGAACAGAAGTAACTAAAAAAAAATAAATATCAAGGATAAATATTTTAGTTTTATGTCCAGTATTTCTTATTTATTTTCATTTTAGATGAAGACTAACAGAATTAGTTGGTTTTTAAACAAGGTGGAAGATTAAAGAAGGTTTCTTCTGTGAATATTAATAATTGAACTTTAAATTTTCTACAAAGAATAGAGAAATCCCGTTACCTCATTTTTACCTTTTATAAATTTTTTGAATTTCCTCTAAGACTATAATGGAACTGAATTGGTGTTTGAGGAATATATCAATTATATTTGTAATAAAAAAACAATTTTAATCTTTTACAGATTCTTAATAAGCCACATTTTTATGTGTTATTATTTGTTGTTGCAGAAAAACACACACACACAATATTCAACACATATTTTTTCATTTTCTAAAAACCGTTCTATTTTGTAAAAGGCTCCCTCATTACCACGTATATATTTTTGAAAGTTTATCCGTTACCTTAGGTTTTAGTAATAAATAAATGCGATATTGAAAGGTGATGCCAAATAAAGACCAACATAAAGAGATTTTTTTTTCTCAATATCTAAACATTTGG
Source organism: Lycorma delicatula (assembly GCF_047948215.1). Classification (NCBI taxonomy): domain Eukaryota; kingdom Metazoa; phylum Arthropoda; class Insecta; order Hemiptera; family Fulgoridae; genus Lycorma; species Lycorma delicatula. The sequence continues at coordinate 280,296,991 of NC_134455.1, read as the reverse complement.
TTTTTTAATGACATTTTAGTCGTGAGAAAGATTCTTAATTTGCGATGAATAATAGGGAAAAAGGTTTGAAAATCATTGCTGCATAGTAATTGTCTTATGTCATAAATACCTACTTCATAGGGAGCTAATGCAAAATTTTACATTTATAAACGAATATTTTGCTTAATTTTAATGAAATTCAACGTCAAACGCTTATAAAGAGAGTTTGAAAAACTACAGAATATCACTTATAAAACAAACATTTTATTACAATATTATTTCAGTTAAATAAACTAAAGTAGTAAAAATGCAAAGAAGTAGAAATAAAATTTCAAAAGCGTAAATTTTTATTAGGATTATACATTAGTAATCTAAATAAAGCAGTATTACTTTCACCTAAGCAATTCAATGTCAGCTGATTTATTACACCATTAATTTTAAAATTGGGAATGGGATCTATTAAAGATATTATATATCTATATATTGTAACATGACCGGTTTAACGGACCTAAGTAACGGATTCCCAGCAATTAAGAAGATAGTAAGTAAAAATATAATATTGGGAGGAATCCAGAAAGGAGCTAAAAGAAACCCTTTTATTAAAGGTAACAGGTCCGTTTAACAATCGTCTTTTGTAATATTGCTCACTGACACACCTAAAAAAATGTTTGTTACGTGAGAAGAGTTACCGGACCAGGGTAGGAATTTCATGGGAAAGTATGTGGGTGGACGATCGTTCTCACGTTTCAAATTGCGTCCCTTCTGGCAGGTAAAGAAGATAGGAGTATAAATACTCCGGGGAAGATCAGTTGAAATCAGTTCCTAGATGAGAGTCTGCGAGATGAATTCTGCGATATGAGTTCTGCGAATCCGTCTAGGCGAGACGTTATTATGTCAATCTGCGAGATGAGAGTGCTGCGATAGAGGAGTTATCATACGAATTCGATTCGTTTAAGGTGACTTTCAAGTAACTCCAGTACACATAAACAAGAAATGGGTCGGTGAGTTACCGCAAGACTATAAGTGACAGAGGTAATGTATTAAATTTCCATCATAAAGTGTTAGGGTTGTTTTATTTGTCAGCACCAAATCTATTTGCAGTAAAAGAACTTTATACTTGTCTCATCTATTGTACTATTGTTGTTACTGCAAGACTAGTGGTTAAATGTGTTTAAGACTAACGGTCTTTTGTCAATGGGACTGAATTCTGGATTTCATTATTTATCTACCTGTGAATAAATCCTGAGGATTACTTTAAATTTTGCTTTCTATGTAATCAATAGTGTTCATTATTATTATTGTTGACATTTATTATTCTATTGTGGTTTTGATTACTATTTATATATTTCTAATTATTATTGTGGGTTGTTTATTATGGTCGCTTATTATTATTACTATTGTCATTATTATAATAATTGGTTTCTTTTGTTTTACTCATGTTCTTTAAATTGTAATTACGTAAACACTTTCAATTGTTAATCTCTCAATATTCTGATCAAGCTGCGAACACGCGACAGTATTTTTATATGTATTATTCAAATGAGAGTGAGTGAAGCTATAAGCTCCACTCTCTCTTCTCTATGAAATCTGATGGAAAATTTCCTGATCGTTTAGAGTTCTTTTTTATTATAAACCAACATCAGAATCGATTGAAGATAGTGACTTGTAACTATAATAGTACTTGTAATAAGGAATTTAATTATAATAGATTATATACATTGTAACTCCCTAGCATCAGCAATCTCGATGTTATTGTTGATGAACATCTAATTAGTGTTCAACGATTTAAACTGGATAAATAAATTTTTAGGATGTATTTAGTCGATAATAATTTAAACGATAATTTATTTTACTTGATTTTAGTCTGAAAGATATTCTGAAATAATAAAAGAATGATGTGAAACGACTAGCACTAGATAGGGAATCTTGGAGAGCTGCATCAATCCAGTCAAATGACTGAAGACAAAAAAAAACAAAAAAAAAAATAAGAGAATAACTGAACTTGCGATTTTCAATTAGGGCACAATGTCAGTCGAAGGATAAAAACGTATTTGTTGTACGAAAGGCTTTTTACTGAATTGTTTTCATCTTGACTTAAGAGAATTTGTCTGTCGTATAAAGTGCCGCTGACACTAGACTTTATGTACTTCGTTTCCTAATTAAATTACTATGTGGATGGCTTTCTTAGACAAGAATACTTTGTTAAAGTAACTTAATAAAATGTATTTGTTACAAGAAAAATCAGGAGGATATTAACATTTTACATTTGCTGTGAATGTCATAAACATTCACATTTTCTTTTTTAATTCAATTTTAATTTTTAAAGCAACTGTTAATTGTCACCCACTAATAAATAACAAAATAAAATAGTGAATGTTAGGATTTAGAGTTTTCTACGTCCTGAAAAAAGGTAGTTTTAGAACCATACTCATTTTTTTTTCTTGAATGTTATTATTGTAGGTTATTGAATGTTATTATGTTATTATTGTAGGCTATTATTGCAAATTACTATTTCAACAACATTTAATTACGAATAGTGAATTGATTTAAACAAAATAGCAGTGAAAATAACATTCCGATAAAAATGTCAATTTTCAATTTACAGTATACATTTAAAACAAAGAGCCTAGTTTTGTTAATAATTCTTCAATAACTTTCTTTTTCTTTATTTCTTCTTTATTTACCCACCCAGTAGAGCCATCCCGCATTTAAGCATAAGTGCAGCTCCGGGGGGTGGCATCGCCTCAAACTACTTCGGAAGAACTCAACGTCCCACCCAGGTATCCGGTACCCGGTCTTTCGATTAGTTGCCGTGCCTCAAATAAGGGGGATTTCGAAAGGATCGCCCCACCATGACTCCGGTCTTAACGCCTCACCACCAGTGGGGAACTCCCACCGGGACTAGGATCTTACATTCCGTCCACCTGTCCTCTAATGGGGAACCCCAAAAGAGATCCCTCACCGGGACTACGGTCATATTTACCCACCCCCAAGGCTCCGTCAGGAGTCCCCGTCCACTCATAGATGATGAGACGCAAGAGCATTCCACCCCGCCTAGATGAAGCTGTTCCGCGACGAAGCCACCATAATTATATGCTCCACAGTGAGTACACCTGTTACATTTCTGTAACATCAGCCCCCCCCCCCCCCTACCACCAACCATGGCCAGAGGTTTTAGAGGAAGTGCAGCTTTCTTTTTTCGGGCAATTCATCTTGACATGGCCAATTTTCTCTCAGTTAAAACACTGGCGGATCCTGTCAGGACCACTATATAGCTTCCCCGGTGCCCCATATCCCAACATCGGAAACACTACTCTTCCAGTGAACGGCGCATTACTCTGCAGGCCACCCATCCAATCCACACCCGGTTGTCGTGGAGCAATTTATCCGCCTTGATGGGTGCTAGCATCACTACCTCAGTGACCCCGTAGGAAGGTCTCATCCAAATCACGTCAATAGCAACAGAGTCACCGATGACACGACAAAGATCTCTCATGAACTCTTCTTATGTGATTAAGGCATCCATATCCTTAATAAGGACATGGACCCACCTACCTCCCAACACCGTCATAACCCTATCTACTTTACTGCAATCTCCCTACGGAGACGCTCAGCATCGTTCCCCTTAAGCCCGCACTCGAAGGAGAAAGTCTTCCCCCTCACCCTGATGGGCTGAGAGGACATCAGACTCACCCGGCGATACTTTGTCTTTCACTGTTCGCAGGAGGTCCGCATAGGACCTGCCTGCCTCCTTTACGGCAACGATCGTTATAGGCGGCCCCACCGGTCTGTTCGGTTGAAGACGACTCTTAAGCACCTGCTCACCCGATGCCTTGTCGTCAAGGAACACCTGGAATTTACAGCCACTCCTTCTTTCAAAATATTCTACCAACCGGCGGAAGTAGCTATCATCCCGTCTAGCAGGCCCACAAAAACAAACTCCACTATCCGTCATCACCTCAAGGATTTGGTTAACTGGCATTTCTCCCGCCACCAACCCATTTGGTCGCCCTAGAGCATAGACCAAATGTCAGTGCCAAGATACGGCTACTGTGCTACTAAAACAGTTTAGCGACCTCGTTACCTAAAAGCTCCTATTGAGCTACATATCGGCGTGAGCGGATTAAGCAGGGTGCTATTCAACACCCGCTTTTGTGTCGCAACCGCTCACTTGTCAAACTAAATCTAGATCGAGAAGGCACACCCCTTGCTACTAATTACTAAAAGTCATTAAAATTAATAAAATAAAAGACAGCAATCTAGGCTGTCACGCCTCGGTCGCTGTTTGCCAGCTAGTGCCTGTCCACCATTTAAAGCGCTTGGAGCTTGTATCTGGCTTGTATCAGCCGCTAGGCGAAACCGAAACAGATATTGCTTCAAATCCACATGGTTGATGAGCACTTGGGCACCCGCTGCCCTTAAAAATGAATTCGAGGCAAGGATATTCTCTTAATCGTGGTATGCCATTCAAGCTGCCATGCCTCCATCGCGAGGCTCCATAGACCCCTTCCGCAGGCGGGAATTGGGCAAATGAACGAAATTTAGATCCGGTGCATTGTGATCGTCGTTCCGCTCCGGTTCTAGCGCGGCTCGAAACCGCATCCCAAATGCCTCGGCTTTCCGATCTCTTCGCAACTTCCACATGGCTGCTCGAACTTTCACCTGTAAATCGATTGGGAGAGCCTTTCCCAATACGGTTGTAGCCTCGTAGGAGGTTGTTTTAAAACACCAGTGCATACTATCAAGGCTCTGCGCTGGGTACTCCTTAAATTTTGAAGCAGGGCTCTATTTCTATACAACCTATGCGCCCAAATTAGCGCCGCGTATGCGATCATGCTCTCGAAGACTCCTCGGTACACCAAGTACATTTGACGGCCCGACAGCCCATAATCCTTCCGAGCAATCTTCTAAGTTGGTGCATCAAAGATACCGCGTCCGCCGCAACTTGCTTAATGTGGTTACTAAAAAGCAACTTGTTTTCAAACAAAACACCTAGGTACTTACGAACCCTCACTCGGCTGATTACACAGCCTTTATACTTAATGATGGGGTTACGACTGCTTGATAATTTGTCTCGACCCTTCAGAAGCATTAACTTCGTCTTGGACACACAAATCTTTAAATTTTGCATGTCCATCCAGCCCTCGGCGGTTGACAAAGCCACCTGTGCCCTATTCTCTAGCTGTGGTCGTGAATTACCGCGATCTAAAAGGAGCCTGGGCAGTGAGCCCTTCTGGGAATGTCAACCCCAGAAATCCATCAAACACCAGGTTCCACAGCAGGGGACCGAGAACAGAACCCTGCGGGCTTCCCCTGGTGACGGATTTTTCCACAACTAGGTGCGCATCCTTAAACAGAGCCGTGCGGTTAGACAAATAGTCTCTTATCACGGCCTGCAGGGCTTCCGAAACATTGGGGCGTTCCAATTCATAGAGGACAGAACTACAACACAAGGAAGGAAATGCTGCCTATATGTCAATAAAAACGTATTTGCAGTCGGCGCTTTCCACCTCGACAAGACCATTTACGATGCAATCCTCGGTGCCAACCCCTTTCATGAAGCCATATTGGCCTCGATTTAGAAAACAGCTCATATCGATGCCTTCTTCGAGCCGTTCCAGGATCCTTTCCAGGTTTCAGGATTACCCTTACCAAAGCCACCTTCCAGCAAGCCGGAAAGCAGCCCCAGTTTAGGCATCCCGTGAACAGTCTGCCCAGTGGCTCTCTTATGACAGGCAACAAATGATGGAAAATATCCGGGTCAAGTTGGTCAATCCCCGGTGCCTTCTTTAATACCATTCGAGAAACCACTCGGTCTATATCATCGGGTTTCACGGTCCGAACGCCAGGGAATGGTGTTTCACCCGCCCTGACGCCGATTTCCGCTTCACCCTCCGGAGCATCTGGAAACACAGTCTCCAGGAACGCCCGGTAGGTCGCCACGGATGTTAAAGTGTGGTCACGACCACCTAACCCGCATCGAACACTGGACAACACGTCCAATGGCTTTGGCTTGTAACAAGTCTTCGCGAGCTGCCAGGGATCGCGCTGCAATTCCCGCATGGAGTCTTTCCAAAACTTGAGTTTGGCTTCCTTGATGGCGTGAACATATGTGTTTCGGGCACGCCGGTAGATCCGCAGACGCTCAGCGCGCACGTCGTTAACGATAATCCCCGTTAGGGGGCAACGCTGGTATCTAGCCCGAGCGGACCTCACTCTTGCGCGCAGTACACTAAGGTCAGAGGACCACCATTTCTTGCCGGGCCTCCGTCTGCCTTCCACAGACGACCCCCCGGGAAATGGGGTCATGACGGCTCCAGGCACGCTCAGATCAGCGGACTGGCTGCTTGTGACGGGTCCGTCCATTGGCCTAGGCCGCCGTAGGACCTCATCGCAGCCAGTCTTGATGGCCCGGCCGATTAGCTCCGCCATCAATTCCACCTCCTCCCTGGACTCCATGCTCCACTGCAATCCCTGCTATGCAGCATCGCATACCCGCCTCAGCCTGCGCTGATCCAGGCCCCTTAGGTTGTAGCGACCTGGATTTGGTGCCCTTAGACCGCCTCCGTAAGCAATATCATAGGTTATAAGCCTATGATCGCTCACACTGGCCTCGGGCCAGACAGTCCAACTACCTATCCTTCGAAGCAGGCCACCCGTCACCAAGGTGACGTCTATATAACTCTCCCCCAGTTCGCTGGAGAAAGTTGGTGGCTGCTCCGCATCATTAATCAGGTAGAGGTTCCTGGCTTCTGCGAACTGTTCGAGACCAGCGCCTCTGGGGTCTGTGAGTGGTGAACCCCAGGCGGTAGACTTGGCGTTAGCATCCAGGGTAACCAGCACTCTGGTGCCCGGGAGACTGTCCAGAATCCCGCCCAACTTCGCCAACAAGTCATCGATACTCCATCCAAGCTGGAAGTATCCCGACACGAGTACAACATCGAGCGTACCCCTCGTGATCCGCACGACGGTGAATTGCTCATCTGACCACTGGGGCATCCAGAATACACCCAAATCGTCGGAGCCAACCACAATCGCAGAGAGCGGCCGTCCCCCACGAGAATGAATAACTTTCACCCCGTGGAAGCCGACCACCCTATCCGCGACTGCGTACGGCTCCTGGACCAAGAGGACCTCAAGGTTGTACTCCTCAAGGAGCCTCATGGCCTCGGACGTGGCTGCCCGGGAATGATGCAGATTAATCTGCCCCAGGCGTATGCGTTCAAAGTGGAAGATGTCCCCAAGGGCTTCTGACCGTTCAAGCGTCGCCATACGCTGTATTGTTTACAGCCCGAGCCCGTGCTATGTCGTACGCCTTACACAGCCGACCCCCTACCCTGTGTCCAGCATTACTGCCTTTCACCTGGCAGCAGGCGGCGCACTTGGGTGGCGTCGACTTGGCAGGGCAGTTGGTTGCCCTGTGCCCCGGAGCGGCACAGTGGCCACACATCTCCTTTTGCGCACGGCAACGGAGAGCGGTGTGCCCAAATCCCTGACATTTAAAGCATCGGGCTACTTGAATATGGTCGACCACTCTACAGGCTGTCCACCCAAAAAACAACCTTCCACTGGCCACTAAGACCTGCCGGATCTTTGGCGAGGTCTCGAGTACCCAGTGACTCTTCAGGGATTCCTTTCTCCCCAGCTGCCGGATCACCTTAGTTTCCCTAAGGAAGTCCTCGACGGTCATATCCAACATTGGATTTTGGCCGTGGATCGCTGTGAGGATATCAGGCTCCTCTACCCGCGTTGTCCTTGGCATATCATAAACCAATATCTGAGGCTTTCGCTCGGCTAGGAGCTGAGCCTTCAGCCCGTTCTTTACCAGAACTTCTGCCTCCAGCAGTTGTTTTGCCTGTCGCTCATTTACGACCTCCAGTACTACGCCGTGATCCCTTGTTTTCGTGACCCGGGAAATCTGGAATTTTTCCTTCCTCGGGTCCAGGATCTTCTTTAGGGTTAGCTCCGTCATTGCCGACGAAGCCCCCTGACCAGGCTTGATAGGGACCACCTTTACAGTGGCCCGCTTAATTTTGGCCGGCGCCTGTGCTGGCGGCGGCGGACCTACCCGCTTAGGCGCAGGCGCGGCTGTTATCGAGGCGAAGGAGACAGGCTTCTTTACCTTCTCCTCCACTCTCTTAATTGACTTGTGGAGCTAACCCAAAGCCTCACCCGTTACCGGCTTGAAACTTCGGACTCCTTCCACTACCTGGTCCACCTTGCCGGATAGTCGACTGACGACTGAATCCAGCGCACGGTTTGCACCCTGGAGGCCTTCACACTTCAAAGCCAGCCCGGTTACCATCAACATGCATTCACTTAAATACGAGTCGACTAGGTGGCGTAATTCCACCGCGACTCTGGATTCCTTCTTAGAGGAGATCTTGGCCCACTCAGCCCTCATCTCCTCGATCCGTCCCACACTTCCAGCCCCCGAGGCCTCCCGCCTTTCGACAGGCTTAACCTCCGGTGCCTTGGGCGCGGGAACGGATGTAGCGTCTCCGCTTACCTCCTTCCCAGACTTCGTTGGGCGCCGCACTTCTGACTTGGCGCCCCCCTCTCTGCCTGTTCCTCGCTGGTCGGGCCCGGCTTTCGCCTTCACCGGACAGCTCGGAACCGCGGTTTCGGGCAGGATTTGCTGCAATGCCGAAGCACTCGGATGCTCCACTGTCCGAGGGGCTTCCGTGACCTCCTTATCGGAGGACCGGGGCCTCGGCGGCGACCTGCCGAGTGACCTCCTCGGCAAGAAGGGGTCACCGGAGACCAGGTCCTTGGCCAAACCGACCAAGTCATCCATGCAACCTCCCCCGGGTTGCTCCATGGCTATATCTGACACTACACCAACTGCGTTGCCAGACACTACAAACACAGTTTGCTAAAATCCTATCACCTGTCACAAGTCCTAGGTGAGTGTCTATACCTCTTATACCCCGACGGACCGTCTGTTCGGCAGCCCAATTGAGGAGTCGAAATATAAAGCACTCCTACCACCGGCTAGGTTGGAGCGGAAAACCGCTTCTCGAACCTGCCAGAGGATCTGAAAAAATTAACTGGCCTCACCAACTACGAAATGGGGACACGTTGTAAGCAAAGGAAACGTCCTTATTTGACCGACAGCAGCACTCCTGCAACACACTACGCCGCCGCTCGGTTAAACTCCTCACAGCAACGTAGGTTGACTAACCGCTGCTGATCGTTGTCAACCCCGACGACGAGAACGTAGAACGCTGTACTTGCAGAATCGAGTTGCAACTGGTTGCAAAGCACAAGTTTTACAGCACGGGGCCAGAGGCCGAGAAGCGATCAGATGGTAAAAAGGTCCGAGCAGATGGTAATTTGGTTAAGTGGCATTTCTCCCACCACCACCCCATTCGGTCGCCCTAGAGCATAGACCAAATGTTCCGTGCCAAGAACGGCTACTGTGCCTCATAACGGTTTAGCGACCCAAATCCTAACAGCTCCTAATGAGCTACCTAACATGCGTGAGCGAATCAAGCAGGGCGCCATACAGCACCCGCTGAAGTGTCCCAATCGCTCACTTGTCAACATAAACTAGATCGGGGAGGCGCACCCCTTGTAACAATTTAAAACTATAAGTCTATAAAATAAAAGACAGCAATTTTTGCTGCCACGCCTCGGTCGCTGTATGCCAGCTAGTACCTGTCCACCATTTAACAGCGCTTGGAGCTGATTTGGCTGATGGCCAGCCCTATTACCAAGGTAAATTGGTTTCCAGCAGCAAAGCTTTAGGAGTCTAAATGCAATTACATTTAATCCCTTAAAATTACCGATGACGGTTGAACATAGCAACCTCATCGAGGAACTCCCACACGGTCCGACAGTGCGGCTCTCGCCACACTGCCTCGCCGCTTGTGAGCGGCCAGGTTTCCCCCTGATCTCTAAGTTCCAGGGTGGCACGGTCTCTGGCCCCCCCAAGAGCCGGGCAGTCGTACATCATATGTACATTAGACTGGACCTCCCCGCAGACACACAACTCATCAGCCACCAGGCGAAACCGAAACAGATATTGGTTCAGATTCACATGGTTGGTGAGCACCTGGGCACCCGACGCCCTTAAAAAAGAACTCGTGGCATACCATCCCCCCAAATCCTGTATAAAACTATACAAGGATCTACCCTTAGTTGTGGTGTGCCATTCAAGCTGCTATGCCTCCATCGCGAGGGTTTGTAGCCTTTTCCGCAGACGGGAGATGGGCAACTGGACGAAATTTTGCTCCGGTGCATTGTGATCACCGTTCCGATCCGGTTCTGGCCCGGCTCGAAACCGCATCCCAAATGCCTCAGCCTCCCGACCTCTACGCAACTTCCACATGACTGCCCGAATTTACACCACTAAATCCATTGGGAGAGCCTTTCCCAATACAGTAGTAGCCTCGTAGGAGGTTGTTTTAAATACACCAGTGCATACAATCATGGCTCTGCGCTGGGTACTCCTTAAATTTTGAAGTATTCCTTTCTATTCCTTTCCAACCTGTGCGCCCAAACCGGCGCCGCGTATGCGATCATACTCTCGAAGACGCCTCGGTACACCAAGTACATTTGGCGGCCCGACAGCCCGTAGTCTTTCCGAGCAATCCGTCTAAGCTTGTGCATCACAGAGACGGCGTCCGCCGCAACTTGTTTAATATGGTTACTAAACAGCAACTTATCATCAAACAAAACACCTAGGTACTTATGAACCCTTACTCGGCTGATTACACAGCCTTTATATTTAATGTGGGGGTTTCGACTGCATGATAATTTGTCTGCGGCCTTTAGAAGCATAAACTTCGTTTTGGGCACAGATATATTTAAATTTTGAATGTCCATCCAGCCTTCGGCGGTTGACAAAGCCGCCTGCGCTCTACTTTCTAGCTGTGGTCGTGAATCTCCACGAACTAAAAGGAGACAGTCATCGGCGAAAGCCTGGGCCGTGACTCCTTCTGGGAAAGTCAATCCCAGAAATCCGTCAAACACCAGGTTCCACAGCAGGGGACCGAGAACGGAACCCTGCGGGCTTCCCCTGGTGACGGATTTTTCCACAACTAGGTGCGCATCTTTAAACAGAGCAGTTCGGTTAGACAAGTAGTCTCTTACCACGGCCTGTGTGCCTTCGGGAACATTGTGGCGTTCCAAAGCATAGAGGACAGAACTCCAACACAAGGAAGGAAATGCTGCCTCTATATCAATAAAAATAGCCAAAACATATTTGCCAACCCCTTTCATGAAGCCGTATTGGCCTCGATTTAGAATACGGCTCATATCGATGCTTTCCTCGAGCCGTTCCACAACCAGCCTTTCCAGCAACTTGCCGAAAACCGGCAAGAGGCTGATGGGTCGATAACTGCCGACCTCACCAGGATCCTTTCCAGGTTTCAGGATCACCCTTACCAAAGCCACCTTCCAGCAATCCGGAAAGCAGCCCCAGCTTAGGCATCCCGTGAACAGCCTGCCGAGAGGCTCCCTTATGACAAGCAATAAATGATGGAAAATATCCGGGTCAAGTTTGTCAATCCCCGGTGCCTTCTTTAATGCCATTCGAGAAACCACTCGGTCTATATCATCGGGTTCCACGGTCCGAACGCCAGGGAATGGTGTTTCACCCGCCCTGGCCGTAAGCAATATCATAGGTTATGAGCCTATGATCGCTCACACTGGCCTCGGGCCAGACAGTCCAACTACCTACCCTTCGAAGCAAGTCACCCGTCACCAGAGTGACGTCTATGTAACTCTCTCCCAGTTCGCTGGAGAAAGTTGGTGGCTGCTCCGCATCATTAATGAGGTAGAGGTTCCTGGCTTCTGCAAACTGTTCGAGACCAGCGCCTCTGGGGTCTGTGAGTGGAGAACCCCAGGCGGTAGACTTGGCGTTAGCATCCAGGGCAACCAACACTCTGGTGCCCGGGAGACTGTCCAGAATCCCGCCCAACTTCGCCAGCAAGTCATCGATACTCCATCCAAGCTGGAAGTATCCCGACACGAGTACGACATCGAGCGTACCCCTCGTGATTCGCACCACGGTGAACTGCTCATCAGACCACTGGGGCATCCAGAACAACCCCAGAGCGTCTGAGCCCACCACGATCGCAGAGAGCGGCCGTCCCCCACGAGAATGAATTACTTTCACCCCGTGGAAGCCGACCACCCTATCCGCGACCGCATACGGCTCCTGGACCAAGAGGACCTCGAGGTCGTACTCCTCGAGGAGCCTCATGGCCTCACTCGTGGCCGCCCGGGAATGGTGCAGATTAATCTGCCCCAGGCGCAAGCGTTCGAGTGGGTGGAGGCCGTCCCCTAGGGTTTCCCGCCGTTCAGGCGTCGCCATAGGCTGTGTTCTTTACAGCTCGAGCCCGTGCTATCTCGTACGCTCTACACTGCCTACTCCCGACCCGGTGTCCAGCATCACTGCCTTTCACCTGGGCACAGGCGGCACACTTAGCGGGCGACGATTTGTGTGGGCAGCTGGCTGCCCTGTGCCCCGAAGCGGCACAGTAGCCACACATCTCCTTCTGCGCTCTGCATCGGAGAGAGGTGTGTCCATAGCCCTGACACTTGAAGCAACGGGCTACCTCTACATGGTCGACCACCCTACAGGCAGTCCACCCAAAAAACAGCCTACCACCGGCCACTAAGACCTGCCGGATCTTAGGCGAGGTCTCGAGGACCCAGTGACTACTCCGGGAGTCCTTTCTACCCAACTGCCGGACAACCTTGGTTTCCCTAAGGAAGTCCTCGACAGCCATATCCAATGATGGATTTTGGCTGTGAATCGCTTTAAGGATTTCGGGCTCCTCCACCCTTGTTGCCCTCGGCATATCGTAGACCAATATCTGCGGTCTACGCTCGGCCAGTAGCTGAGCCTTCAGTCCGTTCTTTGCCAGAACTGTGGCCTCCAGCAGTTGATTAGCCTGCTGCCCATTTACAACCTCCAGGATCACTCCATGATCCCTTGTTTTAGTGACCCGGGAAATTTGGAACCTTTCTTTCCGCGGGTCCAGGATCTTCTTGAGGGTTAGCTCCGTCATCGCTGACGAAGCCCCCTGATCAGGCTTAATCGGGACCACTTTAACAGTGGCCCGCTTGATTTTGTTAGCCGGCGCCTGAGCTGGCGGCGGCGGACCTACCCGCCTAGGCGCAGGCGCGGCCGTTACTGCGGCGAAGGAGATAGGTTTCTTAACCTTCTCCTCCACCCTATTAATGGACTTCTGGAGTTCGCCCAGAGCCTGGCCGTTAACCGGCTTAAAGCTCCGGACTCCCTCCACAACCTGATCCACCTTGCCCGACAGTCGAGTAACGACCGAGTCTAAGGCAAGGTTAGCACCCTGGAGGCCCTCACACTTTATCGCCAGTCCCGTCACCAACATACCACATTCAGCTAAATAAGCATCCACGAGCTGCCTCAACTCGAGAGCAACTCGTGACTCCTTTTTAGAGGAAATTTTGGCCCATTCGGCCCTCATTTCCTCGATCCTCCCCAAGCCCTCAGCCCTGGAGGTCACCTGCTTTGACACAGGCTTCACTCTAGTGGCTTCCCGCTCAGGGACAGAATCCGCCTTGCCGCTTTCCGCCTTGCCTTGCTTCGCAAGTCGGCGTCCTTCGGACTTGGCGCCCCCCTCTACGCCGTGCTCCCGCTGTACGGTTCCAGCCTTAGCCTTCTCCGCACAGCCCAAAGCAGAGGTGTCCCGCAGGCTTTTAGTGCAAGCCGCTGCACTCGGGCGCTCCACTACCCGAGGGGCTTCCGTGACCTCCTTCTCGGAGGACCGGGGCCTCGGCGGCGACCTGCCGATTGACCTCCTCGGCATGAAGGGGTCACCGGCTACCAGGTCCTTGGCCAAACCGACCAAGTCCTCCAGACAACCTCCTCCGGGTTGCTCCATCGCTTTAATGCCTGACACTACACCAGCTGTGCTGCCAGGTACTACAAACACAGCTTGTTTAAAACTATCACCTATCCACAAAACTAAGGTGAGTGTCTAAACCTCTTGTACCCCGACGGACCGTCTGTTCGGCAGCCCAATCGAGGAGTCGAAGAATAAAACACTCCTACCACCGGCTAGGTTGGAGCGGAAAACCGCTTCTCGAACATGCCAGAGGATCTGAAAAAATATCTGGCCTCACCAACTACGAACGGGGACACGTTATTACAAAGGAAACGTCCTTATTTAGCCGACAGCAGCACTCCTGCAACACACTACGCCGCCGCTCGGTTAAACGCCTCACAGCAACGCAGGTTGACTAACCGCTGCTGATCGTTGTCAACCCCGACGACGAGAACGTAGAACGCTGTACTTGCAGAATCAAATTAAGCACCGGTTGCTAAGCACAAGTTATACAGCACGGGGCCAGAGGCCGAGAAGCGATCTGAGCAGATGGTAAAAAATATCCGGGTCAAGTTGGTCAATTCCCGGTGCTTTCTTCAATGTCATTCGAGAAACCACTATATCTTTGGGTTCCACGGTCCGCACGTCAGGGAATGGTGTTTCACCCGCCCTACCTCCGATTTCCGCTTCACCTCTAGGATGGCCTTCATAAGGCAGTGAACCATCCTTTCTTCCCCTTGGCAGAGTCAATAACAATAACGTAAGTAGTGCACTCAACTTCAACTGCATCATCAGATAAAAAAGTGGTGCTTAACTTACCGATAGGGACTTTTCTTTTTTCAACCTTCTTAAGCACCCCGGGGCAACTGGTCTGCGCCGTTAAGCAAAACTCAGTCGGCCCGTAGTGCCGTGGCAGTCGACTGCCCCCCTGTCTCGCCATTCCTTGGCCTCGCAACGGGGTCCTTCTAGTTTCACTAAGGTGCAATAGCCCTCCCTTCTGGACGACCACTACACCCCTCCACTATACCCTCCCCGGCCTACTCTGATTCTTATTCTTGCGTATGAAGGAGCCCGAGTGACCTCTGCATCCAGGCTCCGAGTAGGGCCTCCCGCCGAGTAGGGCCAGGGAGGCCCTACTCGGCGACCACGATTCGCCCCTCTTTTTTCTTTTTTTTTTTTTTTCCCCGTTGTGTACTCAGTACACTCTCTTCCACTTCACCAACAGCCGAGTCCCTGCTCCATGCTCCACTGCCATGCTTGTATGTCTCTACAGGGTAATCACCCTCCTCAAAGTGGCGCTTGCACACTTACACCTCGTGCAGTCGTATCCTCACTATGCGGTTGTGCGTGTACATCGTTTCAGTAATAGTATGGCCTATGATTACTGTTTTTAAGTCATCCTTACAATATTACAATATACACAAATAATGGTACATAATACATTATGACACCAGCCCAAGATACAGTATGTACCTTTTGCATAGTGCCTGGTTTGCTAGGCTCTACCAGAACAGTTAACTCTACATTGTTACAGGAAAAAGTACACATTATTCTACATGATAACAATAGCCAACATCTCATAGTAGTATTACAGAGAGTTTATACCTTCCATTTATCTTTATACTAACATGATTTACACGATCTATGACCAATGGTATAACACATAATCACCTCATGTAATTACAACATAATTATTCATAATAGGGATACAACACAATTTACAACATAATTATCATTTAATACTAACATAATGTACCCAATAATGGCACAAATTATAAGCCATAGTATGGTACATAATTGCTTCATTTAATTACAACATAATAATTCATGACAAGATTCAACATAAATTCAACAAAACTTACAACATAATAATCATTTAATACTAACATAATCCACCCAAATAATTGCATAATTTATAGCAATTGTATGACACCTAATTCCCTTGTTTAATTACACATAATAATTTATATAAGATACAAAATGATTTACAACATAATCATTTAATACTAACATAATGTACCCAAATAATGGCAAAATTTACAGGCAATAGTATGTCACATAATTTTTTCATTTAATTACAACATAATATTTCATGACAAGATCCAACATAATTATCATTTAATACTAACATATTTCACCCAAATAATGGAATAATTTATAGCAAGAGTATGACTCATAATTACCTCATTTAAGTACACATAATAATTTATACAAGATACAACATGATTTACAACATAATTATCATTTAATACTAGCATAATGTACCCAAATAATGGCACAAGTTATAGGCAATAGCATGGCACATAATTTCTTCATTTAATTACAACATGATAATCATGACAAGATACAACACAATTATCATTTAATACTAACATATTTCACCCAAATAATGACATAAGTTATAGCAATAGTGTGACTCATAATTACCTCATTTAATTACACACAATAGTTCATAACAAAATACAATATGATTTACAACATAATTATCATTTAATACTAACATAATTTACCCAATTTATGGCACAATCTATAAACAATAGTATGTCACCTAATTGCTTCTTTTAATTACAACATAATGATTCATGATAAGATACACATAGTTTACTATATAATTATCATTTAATACTAGCATAGTGACTTATAGTTACTTCCTTAGTTATAACATAATAATTCATGACAACATACAACATAATTTATACGAATTTTATCATTTAATATTAACATAATATCCAGAAATGGCAACACATCTCTATCATTCTGCCTGGTAGGCCAACCTTTCTCAGCACAGATCAGACATCAAGATCATTATGATACATAATTCTTAATCTACGGTATAACAATAAAACTTGACACATTGATAAATAGGATATTTCAACACTATGTACTATAATCTATCTATTTTACATATGATCATAAGCAATATACACAATTAGGCTGCATCCTCCTTGACAGTCTATCACTCCTGTCGACCACATCCCCTATGTATGTCTAGCTAATCTTTCTATCTCTTCCTTGTGCCGGAATATCCTCGTGGCCCACTTCCTCACTGTCCTCCACTTATCTTCTCCTTCGAGCATGTAATCTACTACTGTGTCTGGGGTGAGCTGATGCACTCCCAGTTCTCGCCGCAGATGGGCCCACCTGTCACAAAGGAAGAAGGTGTGCTCAGGGGTATCTTCCTCCCCACAGAAAGCACATGAAGAGTCCTCCCATATGCGAAACTTCCTTAGGTAGACTCCAAAGTCTCCATGTCCAGTTAGGAACTGGGTTAGGTAATAACCCAGCTCCCCCTTTTTCCTCTTTTGCCATGGCTCTATCCTCCTGATAAGCCTCCAGGTCCATCTTCCGTTGTTCGAGGCATCCCAAATCTCTTGCCACTCTTCTAATAGTAGTGCACCTGCCTGGGCGACGGGCATCCCATTCCCCCTGTTTATCCTGTTCTTAACTAGGAGGCGGGTAGGTGGCATGCCCGCCAGCACCCTGACTGCTTCCCCGGACACTGTTCTGTAGGCCGCCGCCACACTCAACGCCGCCCTCCTCTGCAATGCATCCAGCGTATCGGAGTTCCTCCTGACTGCCATGGCTCCTCCCCATGCCGGGCCACGTAGAGGATTATCGACGCGGTAACCGACATGATGAGCCGTCTTGCAGATGTCCGTGGCGTCCCTGTCCGTGGCATTATTTTGGCCAGCGCTACCGTTCTTCTGTGCGCCTTTTGCGCCACCTGATTCACATGCTCCCCGAAGTTCCTCCGCCCGTCAAGCCACACTCGGAGATACTTGGCTACAGCCTGCCTTATCCTGACTCTATACACCGTAAGGGTGATCTCTCTGAGCCTTCGTCGGCCAGCCATCACTAGGACTTAGGTCTTTTCTGCCGCTAGTCTCAGGCCTTTCGTATTTAGCCATCCGCTCACTTGCGCTATCACTGCGGTGGCCGTATTTTCAACCTCTTCCTCGCTAGTTCCCGAAGTCAGCAGTGTGAGGTCGTCTGCATAGGCCACCACTTCCGTGTCACCTGGATAGGCCAACCTTAGCACTTTATTGAAGACTGTTCCACAGGAGGGGACCCAGGACCGAGCCCTGCGGTAACGGGCATGTAGAAATCACAGTTGACAGATCACAGGATCTGTCACAAGCTTAGAAGAAAAAAATGGCGTTTTCGGCCAACTCCGTTGAACTAGTCGAAAACGAGCCTCATCAGAGACCCCTTCTCCAAGGGCCTGAAGTACGTCACCCTGATCACGTCCTCAATCAGCTATTTGATCCAGACCCCCACTTAGGATCTGAGTGTGACAGCTTGAAGCAGCACAGCCCGCTTAGATCTCACACGCGTCTGTGCAGCTTCCGCTATCATTTCCGGCCGAGTGGGCTTTACCTGAGTCTCGGTACCAATCTCGTCTAAAACGTACTTAAAAATTCGATCAAGCCCGTCCATATTCAGGGAACACTCTTTGATTTCCATGTTTGTGTTCTCGTGCGATCTGACAAGAAAACTCATCTCCCTCAAGTATTTAAGTAGAACTTTTGTACTGAAAGTTAGACATCTCGCCCGCCTTTGAAAGCTTCTACTTTTGTTATCAGGTTCCCTTACTTCCTTTGGCTATCCCTCTTCCATACTGGACGCTACCTGTGAAAAACCGCACTCTCTTGATCAGAAATTTCTTCCCTGTGAGACAAGAAGACCCTACAACTAACCTTCGGCTTCTTCTTCTCTTCAGCACAAGGGAGGAAAGCTGCAGCTCCCGCTTCCCCGATGCTTTCGAACCCAGCTCTTCACCCCACATTTCATTATCTGATTTCATCTTCCTCTCCCTACGTCTGTACTTCAAACGAGACGCCTCCATTTGCCGATATTCTTCAGCCTCGGCCTCTGCAGCGCTATCAGTCCCGCTACTATCAGGGGGAGCCTCCTGCACTAACACAGTCTTCGTCTTGCAACGCCCCCTCGTCCCCACGGAAGAACGAAATCCGGATGGAAACCCATGAAGGGAGGTGGATGCGAACTCACAACCCCCCAGGATGCGACATGACGGGAAAAAGTACCAAAAATTTCCTTACTCTAAACACCAAAAAAAATTCCAAGTCGATACAAATAAAAAGATCCGACGGTTGCTATGCTAACTAAATAAACCTTGGCAATTGTAGTCATAACACAAAATAAAAATTTAAAACATGCTGTTTAACTTAAGCCAAACAACGAAACAGAATGTAAGCACCGCAAACATTAATTAATGTAACATAAGAAAACTAGACGTAACTAAAAAATACGAAAAACGAATAATTTCTCGCAACCAAATATAGGTTAACGTAAACAAAAAAAAACAATAACGACGACACACAAATACTCAATAAAAACGGAAGATAACAAAAAAGAAATATAACATACAGCTAATGGAATTGGAGCCAAAAATGGAAAAGAATTTGTATGCAATAGAAAATAATAATTGACTGAAAACGTATCGAAATACACAAGTAATGTATTTATGATACATTTCTTCTTTTAGCAAGAAGAAATAAGAATATGATGAATAAGTGGATGATTATATATTGTCAGTCATGCGTACTTGTTAGTAGCTACTTTACCACCTACTCACAAATATTTCGCAATGGCTCGAAGGCTCCAGACAAGAAGAAATGTTTTAAAACTCAAATGACGGATACCTTTAAAAACGCATATAAATATACTTTGTTACATAACCATGAAGGAAAATTTAGTAAATGTTTAAATAATCTAAATTAATTTTAAATTTTCTACAATAGAAACTTGACAAAGCAAGTTTTTTTGAATAGATCATTTTATCCATATCAACAAGTCGGACTGAGTTATCCAAACTATGTTCATAGTTTTGTTTAAATAATAATAATGCCCCGAAGAAAACCCAACACCACGTCCATGAAATTACATCTACGCACTCGTCCAGGGCGGGCAACAACATGATAATTCTCTACATTCACTTATGTTGGTATGTGAGAAAAACGGTTTGCTTAGGAATTTCTCTGTAGAGATAACGGGATTGGCAGTTTCGAGTTGAATGAGCAGGTGGCGGTTGTGATTCTTTGTTTCACTGCTTGCAGTTGGGTCGAGAGTCATGACTTTGCTCTGCATTCCCCGACGTTGGATGGAGTGTGGACGAGAGGGCTTATCCCTCTCTCCGTGGTGAAGACCACCAGGTATTCACACACCCTCATAGGTTGAGGATGATCTGATATGAATATGCTCTGCCGAAGTCTTGCACTTCTCAATGTGAATCAGTTAATTTGGCCCTTGAAGTGTACGGGGCATGTCCAACCGTCTCTCCGTCCTCACCTTAAGACATATCGGCTGGCGTCTCTTCATTCATAAAATTTCAAGTTCCACAATATCTTTGGCTGAGGATCAATATGATAACCCTGTTCTAGAAGATCATTTGTCCTCGCATGCGAAGTGAAGGAACAGCGTTTAGTTTACTGGTGTTGTTAGAACACGGATCGAACTAAGTTTCGATCAGTGTATCAGTTCTTTTGTATTTGCTCTAGGGATCAGAGAAGCTACAGGAGTCAAGGAAGACTGTTACGGGATTTATTGTTTAAATCGTCAACGACCTACAATCGTCACGCCAAAAATACTGGCGTTTAGGCACTGAGCTTGTACCGACTGCATTGTACACGAAATACTCGTGATTTTATGGAGAAGAAAAGAAATTTTCCTTTTTTTTGGGAGTAGGAAAAATGTCCACAGAATTCTATGCCCTTAACCACACACAAAAAAAAATTATAATTATTAATAATTACTAATTAATTAATTATTAATTATTAATAATATTACTATTTTTCAACAAAAAATTTTGATTAAATTACTTAATTATTAACAACAATTTTACATTCAGATACAAATACTTACATAATTATATACCAAAAACCCCAATTAAATATATTTAAGTAAACATAAATTACTATCAGAATTATGTTGAACAGAACTAAATAATATCGTATTGCATGCAAAGTGTTTTACACCGAAATTTTCAGATGGAATCTACAAGTTTCACTTAACTTTATTTAATGGAAAGGAATAGTAATTAGCTATATAAAAAGGAGTGTTTCTAATAATTAGGTTAAAATGTAACATAAATTTATCATTACATTAACATAACGTTATTTTTACTACTGACAAACTAAACAGCTATTTTTTACTCGTAGTAAAGATGTATCTATTGAATGAATCATAAAACTAAATATAATTTTATTGTTGTTAATGGTTATGTAAAGAAATTACGGCCACAAAATAAAACAATTTTTCTTTATAAACTTACGTGGGAACAAAGGTTGCTGATCACAGTAAAAGTTCTAGTTTCAATGTCTAAATTGCTAATTTCAGAAAAACTTTACCAATAAGATAACTTATTCTTATTTATACAAGTGTGCAGTTCTTCATGTTAATTTATTAAATTATTATTTTTTTTAACAAATAAATTAAGATTGTAAAGTTATTTTCAAGAAGTTGTAAAATATTTCTTACAAACATTTAAGAGTCAGAAGCAAACATTGAAATACTACTGTACACTATTAAGTATGTTTCTATATTATCTCTTATAGCTAGATCTGAAAGTTATTTGCCAGCTGAATCTCTGTAGGAGAACGTGTCGTTTTTGAATTTAAAATAATTA
This sequence comes from Lycorma delicatula, assembly GCF_047948215.1. Lineage (NCBI taxonomy): Eukaryota > Metazoa > Arthropoda > Insecta > Hemiptera > Fulgoridae > Lycorma > Lycorma delicatula. The sequence continues at coordinate 280,275,550 of NC_134455.1, read as the reverse complement.
CTGAAGCAAAAGATATTAAGTAATGATAAATTAATAAAAATTTAAAGGATTACATTTCACAACATGTTACTGTATTCTCTACATAAATTAACAAATTATAGTTAATTCACATAGTAATGTTAAGATACTGTTTTATTCCAACAATGATGCACTTGAAAATTACATAACTATTATATGTAAGAAAAATTGAGATTTAAGAAAACAAAGAGTCAAATTTCATTTATATTAAAACACTTTTTTAATCCAAACGTACTAATCATTGATTCCGAAAAAATCAACTTTGTATTAAAAATGTAAATACGTATAAAATAAAAACAAGATTAATTAGAACGTATAAAAATATTCTATAAATATGGGTGGCTACTTGTGATAATGAACTAAGCCACACTAACTTAACTAATTACGTGTAACTACGTGGATAGTAAACCAACAGCAAATCAGAACATTGAACAGTGTATTTATAAATTTAACTATTTTGAGTGTGGTCATGAGAAACAGATTAATTTTAATTATTCTGTTGTACTAAGTTTGAAGTATCTTTTGATTTTAACTTAATTTCGCTATGGTTCTACCAAGTTTATTTATTATTTAACAATGTAGGGTAGAATTGCTTTCATTGTGCCTGATCCTTCGATGAGCTACGTCCATTATTTTGTTGTTATTGACAGTAGAGCTATCTATTGACTGTTTAGTGTACCATATGAAGCTTGAAAATTGCCATCTTGACGGTGAGTTGATCCACTCACAAACAAGTTTCCTATACAAGAACATTTTTATACTTTTCTTCTAATTTATCAGTGTCGACAAAATATGAATATCAGTAAGAGGTTAATAATTTTTTATTTGTATTGATAATATTTAAAACTGTATTAAATCAGAGTTATTTAGCTAAATTAAAATTAGAACTTCACCTTGTTATAACCGAAGTGTCAGACGTATTACATACCGTTTCTTAGTTATCTTTAATGAGCCAGACCGAGTTGCTATGAATCGGCTGGTTGCTCAACCATGGAAACCATATCGAGCCTAATATTTTTTTCGACTTCTTTGAATTGTACGCTAAAATGTTGTTGTATGTGATTTAGTAAAAGTCTATCACGAGTAATTAAATCTATAGTTAGATAATACTTTCATTTTCTTTATTACAAAAATAATTATATTAATCTAATTTTAATCTAAATTGGTGTATCCCTCATTCGTGTGAAACATGAATATTCTATTGAAATTATCATAATTATTTTCATTATTTAGTGCGTAATTTACGCCTATTTGCAGTTTTAAAATTTTATCTGGCCAATAAATAGATTAATAAACATGCATAGTGTAGGCTATATCGAATTTTTTTCTGTCGTAGATGCCGCTAGGAGTGAAATATGGTAAATGGGAGAAAAAATTATGAGTCGTACTCTTGTTCAGTGCAAAATAGTGACATGAGCGTGAATGAGGCTGCTGGAACATATGATGTTTGAGGGCAACGTTGCAGAGGCGTTTAGCGGAAAGAAACTCTTTTGCCGTGGAGCTTAAAAAAATAATAGGTATCACGGATGACTTGTCCAAATAAGTGGAACAAGAACTAGCGTCTCATGTTCTTAAACTAGAATGTTTTTGTTTGGGATAACACCTCGAGAGTTGCGAATCCTAGCTTTCGAGATAGCGGAAACGAATCAAATTCCACACCGCTTCAGTCAAGAGAAAAGAATAGATGGCAAAAAGTGCTACTATCCCTTTATAAAAAGACATCCCGAGCTAGGTTTGCACCAACCAGAGTCGACATCCTTTGCTCCGGCTAAAACATTCAATAAAGAGAATGTTAGCCATTTTTTTGACTACTTTGAGAGGCTTGTTGACGAGAAAAAACTCGATGCAATTCGAGTTTCAAACGGGGACGAGATAGGCTTGCCAAGTGTCCAGAAGAAACCTCGAAAAGTTCTTGCTTTGAAGGGTATGAAGTCTGTAGGATCAATTGCCAGTGGATAAAGAGGCTCTACTACAACAGCAGTTTGCTGTGTGTCTGCCACTGAACAATATGTCCCACCGCCAGCATCCGTGGCGCGAGTGGTAGCGTCTTGGCCTTTCATCCGGAGATCCCGGGTTCGAATCCCTGTCAGGCATGACATTTTCACACATGCCTCAAATCGTTCATCTCATCCTCTGAAGCAATATCTAACGGTGATCCCGCAGGTTAAACAAAGAAAAAAAAATAAAGAAAAATATGTCCCACTACTTCTTATTTACTAACGTATACGTTCTGCAGAAGGATTACAAGATGGAGCTCCACCTGGAAGCATTTTTACATACAATCCCGAAAGTGAATTCATAAAAAATATATATATTTGTACGGTGGCTAATACATTTCATTGATGTAGTCCACTCTTCGAAGAAAAAAGTTTTATTATTTCTTGATGGTCATTGAACACACATTAGAAATCTCGATGCATTAGAAATTGCTCGAGAAAATGGTGTGATCATGCTCTCACTCTCGGGTGACACAACCCATCGATTGCTACCCTTTGACGTTTCATTCTTTAACCCATTATCTAGTTATTACATATATGAAATGTAGAAGTTTCTACATAAAAAAACGAAGCAAACGAAAACCAAAGGTGGTCACCCAATTCCATATAGCAAGATTGTTTTGGAAAACATATGGCCAAGCAGCAATAGTAGGGACGGCAATGATGGGTTTGCTAAAACAGGAGTTTCGCCAGTGAACAGAGATGTTTTTAAGACTGTCATTTCGTAGCAGCAATGAAGTTTGAAAGAGATTATGTTCCTGTTGTAGAAGTTCCCAACACAAGCCTAATGTTTCGGTTAGTTGACTGACATGACAGGCAGGCTGCAAAGAGAAAATCTGTTGCAACTACCAGTAGAACAGATTCAGAATAGCTTCCAGCTGATGCTACAACATTACTGTCAAAAGTTCACGCTTCTTTGGGTGAAATCTCTTCAGTTCCAACTAAAATTTCAGTTGGAAAAGTCTCAAAAAAGTTCAATAAACCATTCTAATAACAAGCAGCGCACAGAAGCAGATCCTTAAAGAGGCTTAGAAAAAACAAAAGAAGAAGTGTTGTGAAAAGACGACACCAAACTTCTGGACCAGAGAAGAGAGTCAATGCTAAACTTTCGTCGCCGCCGTCAGCAAATATCAATTCCAATTAGGATTCATGGTTTTGTGCTATCTGTTGTGATAATTTCAAGGAAGACATGATTCAATGTCTGTCATGTTAATAGTGGGTTCTCGAGAATTGTGCTGGTGTTACTGCGAAAAGTGCAACTGAACTCAGCCAGAATGAACACTTTAAAATTTTTCTTTTCTCTCTTATGACTTTACAACAATAATTTTCGTTTTGTGAAAACCACTGCATTTGTTAGATGCAGTAACTTGTGTAAGATTAATAATGTTAGTAATAATTTAATTAGTTTGTGCGATTTTAAAGTTTTCAAGATATCGTTGTTCCTTTTATACAATTTATAAATCATCCTAAAATTTTCATTTCCATTTAAATTATTTCTAATAAACAAAATTCAGTTTTATTTCGTAGATTTTTACAATACTTTATGGTTACAAAATAGTAAACAAAACCATATTAAAGTAGCAGTTAATGATTCCGTGTGAATAATGCCAAGCTATTATTAATATGTTTCAATGTATTTTCTGTAGTCTGTGTTGGATTCAAATCAGTTTTTATATTTTTGAATCATGGTCAAAATAGTTTAAAAAATTTATTGGCTTGTATTAAAAAAGTAAAATTGCAACCGGCGGATGCATAGAAACTTCCCGGCCTAATGAAGGCAACCGGTTTCCTTCATTGGGCCAACGTCACTTATTTTTATGTTTTAATATTTACTTAACATTTCATAATTATAACGGCTATTTCTAGATATCTATGGTATTAAAAGTAATATTTACATTAACGTACACAAGACTGTAAAATTGACAAATTTGACGATTTATGGACCATTTTGTTTAAGTGGCCCATCGATGGCAACCTTACCTACAAGAGGTACTTTTTTTTTAATTAAGTACTAATAACGAAAGAAATATGAAATAAACATTTAAGTAAAAAAATTATGTTTAAATGGAATTTCTCATAAATAAATGTGTATTTATTCCAGAAATATATATATTTTTGAACTATTTTTTATTTCCCTTTCAACAAAATCTCCTGTAACAATAAACTTTTCATGAACTTTATCAAATACCAAACTCGAAAGTTTTAATTTTTTTTTCGCTTGATGATCTAGCCACAAGCTTGAAGCTTGTACGTAGGATATGGAATTACATTTTTTTGTGGATGAAAAATGCCATGTTTGGCTGGGATTCGAATCAGGGACCTCCGAATGAAAGGCCGAGACGAAACCAATCCGTCATGGAAATCGGAGAACCTTTTAATCACCAAAGAATCTCTTTACAGATAAATACAGAAATTTTTATATTTTAGTTTGACATAATCCCATGAATTCTATGTACATTTAATATATAAAATATAATATTTTTTCAAAAATTAAAATAAAAGGATACAGAAATTTATTAAACGTGAAAATAACGTCTTTCAACAAACCTATATTATTATAAATTATATAGTATACCAGATATCAGATTGGCTCATTTTTTTAACGCTCTTCAACAAAAATAAAAAAAGTTGAGAATTCAAAACCAAGTTCAAAATTTATGTTCAGAGTTACTACATTCAAAAATGATACTCCTTGAGCTTCAGTTGGCCTCAGTTATTTACGTATCTCGGGGAATCAATACCTAGACAGACATATGTAATTAATTAAATTGTCACATTAATTAGCTTTATGGAGTTTGATGATGGTAAATTTTCATTACTAAATTCAGAGCAAATCAAACAAAACTGGTCTATTATAGAGTTATCATAACATATATGATGACAACTATGCATCATAAAATTTTATGTCTACAATCATAAAGTAAAATATAACCTCTCAATTACACTTCTCATCTATAAGAAATAAGCACAGGTAATTCGCAGTTTTCATAAAGATTTGTCATTGAAAAAGTTACAAAGACACTTTTTTCAGACTAAAAGCTGTTTACTTGTAAAAATTACATTCAAAGAGCACTCTAGACATTTATTAGTTACAGCTATCGCATCATATGATAATAACAAAGTAGTTATTTAGAGAAAGACTCATAAAACGAAATTATGAAATTTATGGCTAGTTTTTAAAATTATATTTCAGTTTAAGTTTGCCTGCTGCAAGATATTTTAGTTAATTTTACAAATTACTGAGAACTAGTGAAAATTACTATCTTCTTTGAAAATTTAAATTTCGAATTGTACGAAAGAAAAATAATATTTTATTTTTTTTTATTTTTGGTTTTTGAATCTTATTAATGAATAGATTTTTCTTAAAAATGTTGCTCCTAACAAACATGTAACATTAAATTTTTTGAAAGAATTATTATGACGATTCTTTATTGTGCACACAGGTTTCAGACCATCATAAGAATGGATAAAAATAGAACTGACAATTTTTAAATCTTCATCTTTTCATTTAGTGATAAAACCTTTGAGAGTCTAGTCTTATGCTGCACTTATGGTTGAATTCCATAAAAAAGGCGTAAATTATAAAATAAGATATCGCGAAGATATTATCACTTCAAAAGCGGAAAGTATAATTAAGTGTGGACACTGAATTATAGGTTAAATGCGATTTTGATTTAGATTGAGAAAAAAATTATTTTGTAGGGTAAAAATAATAGTAAAATTCTAAATTGAAGAAACGTTTCCTATTTTTTCTTCTTTTTTTAATGTTTTACCAAGTTTATAGAGTATACAAATCACATATTCTAAAAAAATTCTTATCTGTTTTAAATGGCTTTATACTATTATACGCAAGATTTTTCTAAATCCTAGTAAAGGAATCTAAAAAACGTAATAATGGAATTGAAAATAATTATCTCAACTTCATTTCAGTTTTTATTCGTTAGCCAAATTATAGTTTTATACTTTAACTTATAAGTATAATTTTAACAATATAAAAATATTTTCTATTACTAACGAGCAGTAATATGCGCATCAGACCATTAGGATGAATTGAGGATGTTTAAGGACAAATTGTTTCGAGAAAATTTTTATAAAAAATAAAAATCATTTTTGTTGAGATTATAAATTGTATGGTATTTTCTATTAATAAGAAAGGTAAAAATTTATCACAGTTTAATAAATTTAGTTTCAAACAATGCTTAATTTTTAAATGAATTATTAATTATTAAATGAAATAAACATGTCATATTTTACACCTTAATTTTTTGTGCCGTAATATATCGAATATTATGTTATGTTATTCGAACAAATCACACGGCTAATACAGATAAATTTAGAAATACGTAATCTTTATTGCGATGTTTCACTTGTAAAAATCCACTTAACCGTTCTCAAGATATCACTGTTTTAATAAAGAGGGCGACCCATGGGGTGTTGTTTATCGACTTCTTGGTCATAAGCGGAATAAAGACATTCTTCGGTCGGCTCTCTTGACCCAGGATGGTATCGTTATAAATAAAGATCGTGTCCTCATTCATCTGATGGACGATCTGCTTCCAGATGAAACCAAGGTTCGTGAGACCTCGTATCATCGACGTGTCTGAAGGGAAGTAGTAGGTTTTTGCTCTGAGATTTTGTCTTCAGAAATTTCTGAGGCGGAAGTCCGTCAAGTAATTTGTAGCCTGGCTAGGAATAAAGCCCCCGGATATGATGGTATCACAGTGGCGCTCCTTTTTCGCACATGCCCGTAATTGTTGGTCCTCTGACTACGGTTTTTAATAGGTTTATTTTTGCTGAGCACTTCCCGGCGTGTTGGAAACGTGGTGTGTTGAAATTACTTTTGAAAGGAAGCGAAAAGGATCCCATCGTAAGTTCCTCTTAATGTCCTCTGAGGCTCAAGCCTGTACTAGGTAAGGTTTTCGAGAAGATCTTTACCTCCGCATTAATAATACGTTAACTTCTAACCATATTCTAATGGACGACCAGTATGGCTTCAGCCCCGGCTAGGGCACAGAGGACGCGCTTCTTAGGGTCGTAGATTTGGCTTCAGCCAGCGAGTGCAAGTATGTACACGGTGTCTTTTTAGACACATCTGAGGCGTTCAATAACTTGTGATGGCCAGGCCTTGTTTCAACTGCAGCAGCGTGGTTGCACGCTAAATGAGATGAGAACTCTCCCGAGTTACTTCAGCGACAGAACTTTCGTCCTTTGTGACGGCAGTACTGAGGTAGGAAAGACCCGGTTTAAAGATAGTCCACAGGGCAGTATTCTAAGTCCACTCGTCTGGGTCATTGAGTTTGATTCTCTCATGCGGTTGCGGATGCCCGGTGGCTGTCGCATCGTAGCATATGCCGATGATGGGCTGCAGTTGGTAGAGGACAACTCCCGTGCCGAGATAGAGCTCAGAGAGCTACAGGCATGTAAGGTAATAGGGTTGTGGAATCTTCAGCATAAGATGACTTTCAGTGCGAAGAAAACCACTATGATGTTCCTAAATAGTCGTCTAGCCGCAACCAGTCGTCAGCGGGTTGTAATGGATGACCTTTCGATTAGGTACTTTATCGTTCAGAGAATAATGTGGGTGATGAGAGGCTTCACTTCAAAGAGCACCCCCACTTTGTAGCGAAGAAGTCATCGTTGTCCGTAGCGTCATTCATCCTAATTGGGGTTTGAAGTATCATACCATGCGTATTCTTTACAAAGGTGTCTGGAAGGCCATAATGTTGTACGCTGCACCCGACTGGGCTCATCGTTTATAATTCCAGTGTTATAAGGATATTCTTTTGCGAGCCCAGCGTCTTCTACTTTTAGCGGATGTTGGTGGCTACAGAACTGTCTCGTAGTCACTGTGATCGCCAACATAAAACCCCTTGACATTTCGGCTCGTGACGTAGCCAGCGGTATATTTCCAAGAAGGGAGGCCTTCTAACGTCAAGGCGTATGCGATAAATTGAAGACAGATTTTGACTCTTGGCAAGCTAGGTGGAACGATTCATCTACTGGTCGATACACGCATGGTATTTTTCCAAATATGAGGTAGTTGCGAGCGATTAGCTGGGTTTCCCCCAATCGACATATTACTCAATCTTTTTCAGGACATGGTTCTTTTAGGGATAATTTGGCTAGGGTTAGGTTGGTTGACTCCGGCTTGTGTCCAGACTGTAGGGGCGATGACACTGTGGACAATGTTCTGTATATCTGTTCCCAGTACGAAGTTGAGCGTACCAGAGTTGTTACGGAAATTGAGAGAGTAAACTCTTTTCTTGATCTGCGAGTCAACTGGAGGACTCGCAGAGATTGGGCAATTATTCCTGGCTTCCTTCGACTCCTGGTCCTGCTCAAGACGGCCAATGGGATCTAGTAGAGTAGGAACCAGGGTAGCTTGGATCCGCCTGGACAGTTTGACTGGCTGAAGGTAGGCGCTTTGGCAACGAGCCACGGTTAGTTAGATAAGAGGCGATTATGATTGCAAAAGCTGTCGCCGGAACGGCGACTCCACTGCCGATGGGCATGGGATATCATGCAGCCGTGAGGTGTAGCGGCAACTCCACGATGTTTTATGAGGTGGATGTCACACGAAATTCTGCGATGGAGCCGACTGGGAGTAGGAGGTCTATCCGCCTCTCCCTAATGGACGAGACTAGAGTGCATTTTTTAACCTAAGTCTGGGGTTTGAACTAAAGTCTAGTTCAGTAATGGAACTAGAAATAAATTTCGTAGTTATGATCAACATCTTTGGTGGTATGTTGTGTTTAATTTGCCTCGAATTACGCATTCACGAAATTGGCTCATAATAAGTAGAACTAGGCGCAAGGTTTGAGCATCCGCAAGGTCGGTTAGCTAGTTCAGAGGGATACGATGTAGGACATTCAAGATGTCCGGACGAGGCCTACAGCGACGTCAAATGCTGCTGAGTTAATAAATCACAGATGCAAATGTCTACCAAGGCATTTACATTGGTAGCATTCCAACGACACCAGTCTTATTACTATGACATGTAAAGAGTAAGCGATCGATACACGACTCCCGTGAAAGCTCAACAGTTCATGGAATGGAGGGGTGGTGTGGCGACCGGAACATCACTAGGCATTTGACTTCCCTTACGGGGTTAGGATGTTTTAATAAAAAAATTTATTGATAAGCCTATAAAATTATAGGCTTATCTATATATACGTCGGTCTTCCTAAATACGTCAGTCTTCCTATGTAGACGACTGACGTATTTTTCGAAAAATAAGTCACTCGTCCTTGAAGTCCAACAACACATATCCTTTCTACTTGTATATGAAGGCCAGGTAACAAGATTTAAATTTAATTCTGTTTTTTTTTTATCTTTGCGTATTATGCAAATCTTAATTAAGTGTTATTTATTTTAAATTTATCCTCATTATGATGATTTGAGCCGATTTTAGTGCATACCGTATTAATGAAAAAATTTAGTTTTTGAAACTTGTTTAAACGATATTTAGCTATTGATGCGATTAAAATATTACATTTAAGCATATATGTCTTCACTTGAATTACTAAACTTTTTGTTACCAGTTTTTTTCTTCTCTTATAAAAAAGAACACGTTTGTCTGCAACCTTACTCTACTGACAAACAATAAACAATAAATTTATACTTGGTTACAGATAATTTGAATCCACTACGTTGTGCCCATGTCTGCACCGAGTTCAACGAATTCTGCATTATTTTCCTCGTAGTTCCAATTTCTTTACCTCGACAGGTGTTAGTGATATCATCAGCGAAGATACATTTCTTAACTGACAAAGTGATAACATCAGCCACCCATTGATTGCAACCAAGAAGAGCAGTACACTTAGGTCAGATCCTTGAGGGACACCAATTTCAATTTTGAAGATCTTTGAAAGGACTCCATTAGCTCTAAACGAATTGTTAGTTTACTCAGAAAATTGGCTATAAAGCGCAACATATTCCCGTTAACATCATTCTGTAACAAAGTAGCAATTATCCTCTCTCTCCAAGCCTTTTCATTACCATTTTAAATGTCTAAGATTACAGCAAGGAGGTTTTCCTTGGAGGCGAATGCTTCACACACATCTGTCTGTATAGGTACTAGGTGGTCCATGGTTATCTATTTTCTCTGAATCCGTATTGGTATTGGGAGAAGAATTTTATCCTCTCCATATGCTATTTCTGTCTGATATTTATCATCTTCTCCATCACTTTGCAAAGGGTTAGAGCAATTGGACGGTAGTTCTCTGCTGAAGAGATATCAATCAGGATTGGGCTTAGCCACAGGGATGACTACAGCCTCCCTCCAGACGTCTGGAAACACTCCCTCCTCCAAGATAATGTTGAACAGGTGTAAAATTTGCTGAAGACCCTCATTAGAGAGTTCCGGTATGAAGGCTAACAGTATTCCATCAGGACAGGGCTAGAAGACTTTAGACGTGCAAGTACATCTCGTAATTCACTCAAGGTAAGAGGAGCGTTCAGATCCTGGTTGATGTTGTTATTCCGTCGAAGTATGTCCTCTAAACTGAATTCAGGACTGTTTTTAATTCTCAGAAAATTGTTATGAAGGTTTGAGTCGCTCGAGTTCAGTGAAAGCCTGTCACCCAGAATATTCGCAATGTCGTAAGTGTTGTGAATACACGACTACTCTCAAGCAGATCATATACATGATTGGTCTTTTGCGTTCCCTTGATTTTGTTCATCTTGTTCCATACCTCACTCATAGGAGTGTGTCTATTAAGTGAGGATAGAAAATTGCACCACGCTAGACGTTTACTATCTTAATAAATCCTTCTAGTCTACGAGCGTCGTTTTTTATATTCGACAGTTTGCCTCATTCCAATGTCGTTTCTATCTATTAAAAGCATTCTTTGACGCTTGCATCGCTAATTTGCATTCATTGTTTCACCAGGAAATACGTTTCTTACCAATGAATCCAGACGTTTTGGGTATTCTGTGTTCAGCAGCATGCATCGTAAGATCGGCTAAGTCTTTAACGTATTCATTTATTTGAGCTCCGTCACATGTTAAATGGAAATCCTCAATGTTTTCAGTAACCAGTTCCTTAAATATGTCCCAGTTAGCGTGCTGCAGTAGCCACCTAGGGTTCGGTGTTCTTGGAATACCAGTTACACTGCAGTGTTTGACCGCTATTTCATTGGGGAAGTGTATAGTTCCTGCAGGACTCCCCATTCGTAGAGAGGAGTCATCACAGGGGAACATCACGGATTGTAAGGTCAATGGCACTAAAAGTCCCATATGAGCTGTTGAGATGTGTATATGAGCCCAGGTTAAGGAAAACAAGATCCGGCCTCTCAAGGAATGTTTCCACTAACTTACCCCTAGCGTCCAACTTATTGCAGCTCCAGCTGGTGCTGTGAGCATTAAAATCACCCATCAGTAAAAATGGTTTTGGCAGTTGCCTAACTACGTCCGTCAGTTCCCCTAAAGTAATGTTCCGACTGCTGGGGAGATAGATATTACATACTGTAAACGTTCCAGGAGTAGCGTCAATGTCACAGCTACAGCTTCAAGGATAGAATGCAGTTGAATTTCTCTATAGACTAGTTCATCACTAACGAAGATGGCTACATCACCGCTGGCGTGAGAGACATCCAACCTGTTTTTGAGAACGACATTATTACCTTTAAGAACTACGTAGTGGTTATCCTTAAAATTAGTCTCTTGCAGGCATATCAGAGATGGACTGAGTCGACTGATTAGCAACTGTAAATTTTCTCTCTGGGGGTGAAGTCCATTGATATTCCATTGTAGGATTGGATGACGGAGATGGTGAACTTTTTCTTTATATAAGAAATTCTCCGCAAAGGCGACTAAACACCAATATCAGCGAGCAGGCTACCGTCGAGAGGTAACTCGGCGGTGCTGGAGTTAGAATCCTCAACAGACATGCTTTTAGCTTCAGCAGCTTCAATTTACTCAGTAGTCGAGACATGATGTGCCAATTTATTTATTCACGCGTGAACCAATTTTTAATACTTCTTTCTGGTACTTTCAGGTATGTTTCCCGAAGCATACATATCAGTTCCAACGTATTAGATCTGTAATCTCGTGATAATTCTAGTACTGCTTAGTTAACCCTGCAGCGTTCCAGGAAGCTTTTGAAGTCTACGTAATTCAAGACATAAGAGTTATTCTTTCCTTGCAAGATCTCTGCTAGAAGTTCTAGGAACTCTGCTAGCAGTATCTCTGCTAGATGACAGGCTAGGTCATCTCATTATCCTTTTTTGACATCTTGAATCTTGTTTTGCTGACTGGTCTCTGGCTAGGAAAATCGTCCGGCGCCCCTACTGCATTCCCAATGTCTCCTTAATTCAATATCTTACATAATATAAATATTGGCTAAAGAATTTAGACAAATCAAACAATGTAATCAGATAATGTTAGTAATAATTTTATTATTCAACAGTAAAATACCGTTGAATACAGTGGAACATAGTGTTCCAAGAAGTAAGCTATTTTATGGAATTATATTATTTTCAAAGATACACTATAAAGAAAAAAACGCTCTGAGGGAAATAGCAGTTGTGTAAAAAATCCCTTTTAGCAGGATTATAAATTTTAGTACCTCGTTTATTTATTTCTATATTGATGTTGCTTATACTTTGGGTAGATTAAACTATTTATGTTCGTTCAAAATAATTAGAATAATAAGATAAAGATTTCTGAAAGACATTCTGCTAATTTTTTATAACAATTCAAACAAATTTATAACAAGGAAGTAAAAATTAATTTTCGAGGACAGAGATGAGAATGCAATTCAGATTACATCTTTGAAAGTAAAGTTCGAGAAAATTATTAACTCTTTTGTTAACAGAAACGCTGAGATAAACAATTAGAATATGAAACGTTTAAAATCACTCCAACAAGGAAACCAAGGTCGTGGTACAAACCCGAACAATGTGTGGAAAATATATTCATCTAGCAGTTGCTGTGGTATATAAACCATATGAAAAGGAAAGTATCAAATTATAATATGGTTAGACCAACCCTTGTATAAATAACTATTATCTAGGAGATAGTATTGAAAAATTCTTTATCCTGCGTAATTCTACTGAAAAAAAATCGGAATAGGAGAAAGTAACCAGAAACAGTATGCTCTTCAAGTAGCGAGACGTATATTATCCTAAAGTAAAACCGTAATGATAAAAAAGGAAACATTACAAAAAAAAGAAAGAAAAAATCTACATGGAAGAGAACAGAATGTAAACTGATAGATTTAATAATTCCAAAAAATGATCAGATTTACTTTAATTAATCGAAACGTGTTAATATCCTAAATAATATATTAGTTGTGAATTTTTAGATGTTACCGGGCAAGTCACAATTCTGATTCAAATTTGAATCAACTTACACAGCAGACATGATAATGTGCCCTATGTATTCAGTTTCAAAAACTTAGAAAGCATTCTTCTTCCTTGATCAGATTTTCTGAGAGAAGTAGTATGTGTTCAACTATAATATGTGTTCAGACTACTATGTCTTCTCAGAGAGATATAATATTGCTTACCTAGTGGATGGTAATCCTATAAATCACAATAACGATTTCGGATAAACAGCAAGATAATTCTGATCCCGTGACAAGCCTGCTTTCATGTAAGGAAAATTAATTGCTAAAATTAAAAATAATCTTCGTTTAAAATGCATTCAAAAGTAATAATCATTTAATTTATGTAAGTTGTTTTAGAATTAGTACTTCTTATCTGGAAGGACAGGAGCACTCTTGCAACTTGTGCTTTGTGTCAATGGGACCATCCGGCACACTATCGATGCTGCAGAGTGTACCAGGAAATATTAGAGAAGAAATGAAGGCAAAAGGCGAATTGGACGCACAACTTGTTCCAGGATTCGAATCCGCTAGCTGTAGTGACTGACACCGCGTTTGATAATCAGAAGGCAAAAGGCGAATTGGAACGCACAACTTGTTCCAGGAGTCGAATCCGCTAGCTGTAGAGTGACTGATACCGTGTTTGATAATTAAAATTTCCCCGGGTTGGGACGTGGAACGCCTGGGACCATCAGCGCAATATCTGAATCTCTCCACAAAACGTATGCTGCGGCAGCTAGCCGAAATGGTGAGAACAATGTAAACAGATTAGACAGGCTTTCATCAAATATAGATTTCTTAGTTCAATAGATTGGAAGTCTTATAACCTTGCCCGATTAGAATGATCCAGCAGCAAGGGACTCTGTCCAGGTTCTGCGATAAAGTAGGGAGTAATAGACTCCTGCCAACTTTGCATTCCATAACCTTGCTTATTCAGGTACTCTCAAAAATCTGTTAATGAAAACATTTCTGTGGATCGTTACATGGAACATTAACCGCCTACTTTCTAGACCAGAAGAACTAGGAATTTTGACAATTACCATTCTCTGGACATAATAATTGTATCGCAGACGCACTTTACAGACAGGAATTACCATAGGCTTCAAGGTTTATCTGTGTATGTAACGAATCACCCAGACGGGAGAGTCCACAGAGGAACTGCGATAGTGATTGAGGATTCCCTGAGGCATCACCAACTTTCAGGTTTTTATACTAACCATATTCAGGCAATCACGATTGAAATTACAGACTGGTCGAACCTATAAGACTGTTCGCGGTGTACTATCCTCCACGCCATATTATAACTAACGAGTTGTTCTCCGATTACATTGCAACATTAAGTTCTAGGTTTATCGCTGGAAGGAATGGAATGCAAAAGAATTGTTGTGGAATTCGCACTTGACAACCAGCAGGGGAAGGATGTTGATGAGGTTTGTTCAGAGTGTACGTCTGGACGTAGTTTCAGGCCGACTTACTGATTTACGGACCTAACGAAAATCCCAGATTTACTTGATCTTTTTATCATTTCTGGTATATTATTTACATAAACTCTGGTAGAAAACAGCCATGATTCAACAACTTCGGACTACTCACACGTTCCAATTGCAGTAAGAGCGACGGTGCTGAGGAGGAAAATAGGCCTATCTTGCATACGGAATAAACAGATTGTGTACCCTATCAGGACTGGATAGAGTAGAAACTGACTGAAAACATTTCCGCTCAATACCGCTGAGAATGTTGACTATGCAAAATACTTTCTAACGTCGGTCATGCAAGAAGGTGCATGGCGATATACAACAGAAGATGTACATTTGACCAGAGACAATACCTATCTGAAAGAAGTAATTGGCTCAAAACGGCGTCTCAGACAAAATTGGCAGCGTTTTAGGAAGCCGGAAGACAGGACTGTTTATAATAGAGCTGCGCGGAAGTTGAGGAGGATGTTACACACTATCAGAAACAAATATTCAAGGAGTATATCAATCTAACCTGAATAGAGATGGATGTACCGTGAGAAAGGCTACGTAGGGACTGCAACGGTCCCTAAGAGGGCTTCCTACCCAACAGTAACGTATTGGATCATGGGTGAGGAATGACAAAGCTAAGACCTACCTATTTGGACCACCGGGTTGGTATAGTGGTGAACGCGTCTTCCCAAATCATTCATTTGGAAGTCGAGAGTTCCAGCGTTCAAGTCCTAGTAAAGTCAGTTATTTTTACACGGATTTGAATACTAGATCGTGGATACCGGTGTTCTTTGGTGGTTGGGTTTCAATTAAACACACATCTCAGGAATGGTCGAACTGAGAATGTACAAGACTACACTTCATTTACACTCATATATATCATCCTCATTCATCCTCTGAAGATTTATCTAAACGGTAGTTACCCGAGGCTAAACAGGAAAAAGAAAGAAAGACCGACCTATTTGCTTTGCACTTAGAAGTAACATTCACACCTCATGATGACGAGGATCCTAATGATAAAGATATTGAAGTCTTCTAAGAGAGCACAATGCAAGTCAGCTTTCCGATTAGACCGATCTCAAAAAGAGAGTTATTGAAATTAATCAACAAGGAAAGGCAACTAAAGAAAGCTGCGGGTTTTGACTTAATGACGCTCAAAATGCTTGTCACGCTACCCCTTAAAGATGTCACGTACTTTTTACCTTTTTTACTTTTTAAGAATCTCTTTAACGCTGTTCTGCGGACGTCTAACTTCCAAGCGGAATAGAAGGTATCACATGTGGTAATGACTTTGAAACCAAGAGAGCCTGCACGGGAGGTTTCTTCCTACGTACAATTCCGGCCAATTGAAATCCGTAGTGAGTAGTTCATGCTATCAAGAAAGCCAAAATAAAACTTTGACTAAATTTCAAGCGCGAGTTCCAGCGCAGTCCCTGGCAACTCACGATGTCATGTTACCGTCCAAAGATATTTGACGTGTTGTTCAGTGTTCGATACGCGTTTGGTGGTCGGGATCATATGTTATTGGCGACTTACCAGGCGTTCCTGGATACTCTGTTCCCAGATTCCCGGGAGGATGAAGAAGAATTCAGCGCCGGAGCGGGTGAGACACCATTTTCTGGCGACTGGGCTGTGAATCCCGTAGATATAGATCGAGTGGTTTCTTAAATGGCATTAAGAAAGGCATAGGGGATTGACCAAATTGACCCTGATATCCTGCACCATCTGCTGCCTGTATTAAGAGAGCCGCTGGGCAAAAGGTTCTCGGGGTTCCTTAGCTGGAGTTGCTTTCCGACTGCTTGGAAGATGACTTTGGTGTGTGTGCTTTTAATGTCAGGAAAGGATATGAGCGAGATTGACAGTTATCGACCCATCACCCTCTTGCCGGTAATCAGCAAGTTGCTTGAAAGGCTGGTTGTTCAACGGCTCTGGGAAAATATTGATATGAGCAGTTTTCTAAAACAAGGTAAATATAGCTTCATGAAAGAGGTTGTTAGCGAGAATTGCATCATAAATGCTTTTGCCGAGGTGGAAAGCACCGACAGTAATTATGTTTTTGTAATGTTTATAGACATAGAGGCAGTATTTCCTACTTCTGTTGGAGTTCGGTCCTCTGTGAGTGGACCAGTTACCGTCGCATTGTTCCAGTTACCGTACCGGCCGTGATACGTGGCTATTTGTCTATTTAAAGACAAACAGCCACGTGCACCTAGTAAAGGAAAACTCCGTAAACCAAGGGAAGTCCGCAGGGTTTCATTCTCGGTCCCCTGCTGTGGAACCTGATTTTTGACGGATTTCTGGGATTGATATTCCCAGAAGGGGTCACGGTCAAGGCTTTCACTGATGAACGTCTCCTTTTATGTATGATAATCTACGACCACAGCTGGAAGAGCGAGCACAGGCGGCTTTGTCAACTGCAGAGTGCTGGATGGATATTGAAAATTTAAAGATTTCTATGCCCAAAATGAAGTTATGCTTCTCAACAATGCAGACTAATTATCATACAGTTGTAACCTCATATATTATGTTTAAAGGCTGTGTAATCATCCCAACCCCGTAGGAAGAAGACCTGCGGGTAATGTTGTGGCGACATTACTGGTCGTCACAACAATCCCTCCGTTCAAAGCCCTGAGGAGCTACACCGGAGATCATCTTCAGACCATCTTAATTGATTGCATCTCACTGTCTTCAGCAAGCCCTCGGTCGAGATGCCAACGATATAAATGCCTCGGCAGACATTTGCATCAGTAAATACATATCAAATTTCGCATTCACGGCCTCAAACAGACATATTCACGTCCAACCTATAATGATTCCCTCAAACTAACTAACCGAAACTGCGAAAGCGCGAACCCCGCGCCTAGTACAGATTTGATAACACCGTTTGTGACTGTAAATGCCTCAGAATACGAACGAGTTTAAAGTTAGATCAGTGTTACACTCATACCAATCAAAATTATGTTTTACGCAACATAAAAATTCTGACCTACACCCAAATAAGTTGACCAGTTTAGATCACCTATGGGAATGCAACCTCATTCCGGTCCACACAGGAGCCGTGGACAAACCTCGCACCACCCCCGGTCATGGACACCCATCATGGTGTCTCGCGTGGCTTTACCAAGTCACGATCAGGACCGCCACCTGCGGAGGGAAGCCACGGCCCCGGTCTCCCGGGTTTCCCCATAACCCGTAGTGCGGCCACTCTCAACAGCGGGAACCCCAAATTGAATCACAAACAAATACCAATATAACCGTGGCACGATGCCAATGCGCCTGTATCCAACCAATCTAATGCCTAAGCCGGAATCCTAGTCACCCGGATCCTACCACGATCGAGTACCTCGATCAAACTCCCTCTACAGACCTACACATCGCAAGGGCGCGAAGGAAACCAGTCACTATAGACCATTCCTTGCGGAACACCCACTTGGTACGGAGATCCAGAAAGAAATGTATTCTTTCAAGTTCCTAACAGCTTGTGTACGTTCGACCTCGTATCCAGGAAAGAGGTGGAGGACGTGAACCACTATATCATCAGTCCCGTAATCCGGGCATTAAATCGAATCCACTAAACGAAACCTAGCCAAACTCGCCCGAAAGGCACCATGCTCGGAGAAAAAACTGTGTGATATACCGACTGGGTGAAGTCCATCTAATTGCTCCAAAATTGGACACTGTAGGAAATATACCATAAGAGTAGCTACCTGGAGGGGTCCCACCTGACCTGCCAAAACACAAGGCCCCCGTCTTTAATCTCCTGCTTTCGTTCTGACGTCAATAGGTTATTTACTTTGGAAATGTAGCGTTCCTTACGCCCATTAGCCACGATATCTATTGATTTGACTCCGGCTATAACACAGACTACCTCCCGCGAGAATGTTCCCTGTAACCGCTTATAATAGTCAGCAAGAGGACCTGCTGGGCCAGCAGGAAAATGTCCGCGTAATACCTAAAAGCCATGCGGTGAGCAGACAGGCACAGCATACAGTACAATAGCTTCGCTGACATCTTTGTAAAGGATACGCACGGCACGGTAATTCAAACCCCAATCAGAATGAATTACTCTACGGATTCCATAAAAAGCATCAGCGGCATTTTTTGGCTACATTCTGTAGATGTACCTTGAACCAAAAATTCATATCAATGATAACACCCAGGTATTTTTGAGTCGTAACGTATCGAATGGGGAGACCAGCAATCCAAACCCGGATTCGTCGTTTTGTGGTTTTCTCCGGGCTGAAAATCATCTTATGTTGGAGATTCCACAGTCGTTGTGTCTTATAAGCACGAGCAGCTCGGAATTCTACCTCGTTACACGAATCCCCTTTAATCAGTAGCAGCGCGTCATCAGCATAAGCGATGACATGACAACCACATGACAACCTTAACGCAACATCGAATCGAATTCTATGATCCAAAGAAGTGCACTCAGAACACTACCCTGAGGGCATCGTTTAGTTAAGTTTTACAAACCTCCGAGCCGCGTTACGCAGGAAAACGGTCCGATGACTGAAATTACTTGAGAGCACTTTTAGTTCATTTCGTGTACACTGACGCTTCTGCATCTGAAACAGGGCAAAGGGCCACCATAAATTGTTAAATGCCCCGGATATGTGCAGAAAAATCCCTAATAAATATTTACATGGACTGGAGGAAGCTATATCCATCACCTTTAGTGTGGGATACTGAGTGCTCTTTCCCGGTCGAAAAACATACTGGTTGTCCATTAGCAAATGATCAGTGGCCAATCTAACATTAATATGCAAATATAGAACCTTCTCATAAACCTTGCCAATCACGAGCAGGAGCGTTAGTAGATTGTAAGAAGAACTAACAGTAGGATCTTTGTCGTCGCCTTTGAACAACAACACCTAATTCCCACCACGTTTCCATCACGCCGGAATGTGGCCGGCGAAGAGAAACCTATTATATATTCTAATTAGAGGAATAAAGACCACAGGAAGCGCTCGGACAAGGAACTCCACTTTGGTTCAATCATATACGGGTCCTTGTGCCGTTCTATGCTATAGATCACCTGGCCCACTTCCACCTCAGTGATCTCAGAAGATGTATGTCGGTCGAGGAGCTAACTTTGAGAGATGGCTGGCCACCAGCCAAAAATTGCTACCAGCGCTGTAATATGGTGGCCATGTACTTCTGGCATTCGGCGACCTAGGCGTGAAAACGAATTGTTGTCTAGACGAAATAAACTTTAATTTATAGATGTCATTTAGATTTTTGTAGTTGACGGGGTGGGCCTACTCATTTTAGTAACATATGACAAGTGAACTTTGGGACACGCAAGGGAGTGGTGTAAGGCACCATGGTTATTCTGCTTACGCTGTTTGTTAAGCTCTAGGAGCTAATTAGGATACGAGGTATAAATTTAAATTCCAACTTTCTCAATCTTATTAACTAGTCGTACGAATTTACCTACAGCGGCGTTTCTCTCAGGTGAAATGTGCTGGTGAGTTATCGAGATTCTTTGATATTTTTTCAGGTATCCCTCAGGATCTGTACTGGGTTCTGTGTTATATTTCATATTCACTGCGGACCTTCCACCCCTGGAAGATTGTAACGTCACCATATTTGTCGATGACACTGCTCTCCTTGCCGTTAACGAAGACTCTGGCCTAGCCTCGCTGGGGCTACAAATGGCACTACACCTTGACCGTGCATGGCAGAAAAAATGGAGGATTAAAGTTGATCAGATTAAATCAAAGCGTCACGTTTGCCATGCGAAAGGGTGACTGACTGTCCCAGAGTGTACTTGGATGGTGTCTTGATCTCTCAAACAAAGAGTGTGCGGCACCAAGGAGTTCACGGAGATCAGCGTTTGATCTGGAATTGTCACGTGAGGCTGAAGAATAAACAACTAAACGCAAAGTATAGGTTGCTACGGACATTGGCTGCTACGGAGAAACCCAGGCCTCACATTATCAAATAAAGTATTGATTTTCAAGGTCATCCTTCGACTAATTTGGACGTACAGTGTGGAATTATGGGGAACAGCAAGTAATAGTAACACAGAAATCATACATCGCTTCCAATACAAAGTAACGAGGGCAATTGCAGAGGCACCATTGGTCACGCGGAATGATGAGATTCACGAATATTGATCAGCTTCCGACTGTTCGTGAAGTTGTGCGACAGAGCAGTGTTAAATACCAGCAACGACTTGAAAATCACGTCAACCACATTGCTATCAATCTGCTCGATAACAGTAGGGACGTCCGAAGGTTGAAACGCCTCATGTCTTGGGAGCGTCTAGGGACGACTTGGGAGCTACTACACGACAGTTTAATACAACACCAAATCTACTGTTATTGTTTTTTCTTTCTTTGTTTTTTTAAATTTTTATTTGTTAATATTTGGCTTTTGTGGACTATGGTGTGTTGGCAGAAATACTTTTTAAGATTTAAGATTGTATTAGAAGATTTAATGTTTGACTTTATGGTTACTTGTAACTATTATTATGATTTCATTATTTTGGGAGTTCCTTAAGAACCCCCTTATCAACTGCTTCTTGTCAAGCGATTTTACTTCTGAAGCCGCTTAGGCAGCGGATTGAAAATATACTCGTTGTTGAAAAAATAAAAAACTTGAACAAATAATGATCTGGATTATGATGATGATTAGTCAACAAAAGCGGTATGAGTTGTCATTCGGAAACGAAGGATCTGCATAAGCAGTAAATAAAATTTTCATTGTATTATTTTCAATTAAAACACTGAAACCTAAAATAGATCCAAATGATACTAGGATAACTTTCAGATCTTCTCCAAAATAACTAACTAATAATTAATCTAACAATGCTTTTTTTGTTTCTTTTGATTTTTCTATGGATTCCCAAATAGAATTGGTCAGGAATTTTTCGTTACGAATCAGCAAATCTTTGAAGATTCGTTATATGAAAGATAGAGGATATTAGATTTAATGTGTGTACCTGTGTGTTAGTTGATGTAATTTGTATTAATTTATTGAAAATTCAATAAAGTATTTTCTAATTATGTGCATAGCTGCATTACATTTCTTTGTTTTTTTCTAATGAGTTCAATTAAACGTGATGATAACTACAAATATTAAATTCATTATTAGTATTATTAACATACGTATTATAAGCAAACCAAAATTTTCTTTATTTTTGTTACGTCGATATGCGAATATAGGTTAAATTAATTCTGTCTGCTGGTAGAACTGCACCGCAGACGCTAATGATGAAGGGTGAGAAACAGGGAGGATAGAATGAGAGAGAGTGGGTGGGAGGGTGTCTGTTTGTGTGACCAAGAGGGAAGAGAGAGAGAGAATATCGATGGTTGGGACTGTAGAAGGGTAATGTCGAGAGTGCGCGTGGTACAACATAGAAGATGTGCTCGTAGGTCAAACACCGCATCCCCGAATTCATAGGATCCAGGAGCCGCGAGAGCACTAACCTGCCGTAACGCGTCTGCTGGTTGACGCGGCAGGCCCAGCCGGCACTGCAAATCAATATTTTCGTCTACCGATCTGATCCGGGCCGCCTGTAGGTCATTGCCCTCCGCTTTTAGGTTGGCCCTATATACGCGTTTTCCACGCTAACGTTGTTCTATAGTTGTAATATCCAAACGAACCAGTGGTTAATGAAGTGAGAAAAGATAAAAAAATAATTTCTCAACCCCTTGTGCTTCCTTCGCACTTAAATTTTATTGTGATGTATTAAAGAACTTGAAGGTCATATTAAAGTATGCAAATCAGATACAAAATCTCTTTTGCTATAAATTTACAATAAAATAAATAAATTTAATTTCAGGATTGTTAAAATTATAAAAAGAAAATGAAACGTTACCATTCAAGAATTAAACCCTTCATTAATTAATATTATGCATGAATAAATAGTAATTGTAAAAAAATTGCAGTACGTAAAAAAAATTAAATTACGGTTTTGGCTGCTTAACTGAACTAATATATTTCAATATATTAATTATAAATATATAATATATATTTATAATATTTATATATTTCAATATATTTTCAATTACTTAATTAAAATTGTTTCGATACGCGCCAGTTTTTTTCTACGGTGAGATATTTTTTACAATGATTCTCCAACTCTGGTTTGGTTAAAAAAGTATAAAAACCTCTTAGTAAATTCGCGTAAAATATTACAGACTAATGGAACTAAACAAAAATGTTACAAGTGCATTTTTTTTTTTGTCTTCAGTCATTTGATTGGTTTGATGCAGCTCTCCAAGATTCCCTATCTAGTGCTAGTCGTTTCATTTCAGTATACCCTCTACATCCTACATCCCTAACAATTTGTTTTACATATTCCAAACGTGGCCTGCCTACACAATTTTTTCCTTCTACCTGTCCTTCCAATATTAAAGCGACTATTCCAGGATGCCTTAGTATGTGGCCTATAAGTCTGTCTCTTCTTTTAACTATATTTTTCCAAATGCTTCTTTCTTCATCTATTTGCCGCAATACCTCTTCATTTGTCACTTTATCCACCTTATCTAATTTTTAACATTCTCCTATAGCACCACATTTCAAAAGCTTCTAATCTTTTCTTCTCAGATATTCCGATTGTCCAAGTTTCACTTACATATAAAGCGACACTCCAAACATACACTTTCAAAAATCTTTTCCTGACATTTAAATTATTTTTTGATGTAAACAAATTATATTTCTTACTGAAGGCTCGGTTAGCTTGTGCTATTCGGCATTTTATATCGCTCCTGCTTCGTCCGTCTTTAGTAATTCTACTTCCCAAATAACAAAATTCTTCTACCTCCATAATCTTTCCTCCTCCTATTTTCACATTCAGTGGTCCATCTTTGTTATTTCTACTACATTTCATTACTTTTGTTTTGTTCTTGTTTATTTTCATGCGATAGTTCTTGCGTAGGACTTCATCTATGCCGTTCATTGTTTCATCTAAATCCTTTTTACTCTCGGCTAGAATTACTATATCATCAGCAAATCGTAGCATCTTTATCTTTTCACCTTGTACTGTTACTCAGAATCTAAATTGTTCTCTAACATCATTAACTGCTAGTTCCATGTAAAGATTAAAAAGTAACGGAGATAGGGAACATTCTTGTCGGACTCCATTTCTTATTACGGCTTTTTCTTATGTTCTTCAATTGTTACTGTTGCTGTTTGGTTCCTGTACATGTTAGCAATTATTCTTCTATCTCTGTATTTGAACCCTATTTTTTTTTAAATTCTGAACATTTTATTTCAGTCTACATTATCGAATGCCTTTTCTAGGTCTATAAACGCCAAGTATGTTGGTTTGTTTTTCTTTAATCTTCCTTCTACTATTAATCTGAGGCTTAAAATTGCTTCCCTTGTCCCTATACTTTTCCTGAAACCAAATTGGTCTTCTCCTAACACTTCTTCCATTCTCCTCTCAATTCTTCTGTATAGAATTCTAGTTAAGATTTTTGATGCATGACTAGTTAAACCAATTGTTCTGTATTCTTCACATTTATCTGCCCCTGCTTTCTTTGATATCATGACTATAACACTTTTTTTGAAGTCTGACGGAAATTCCCATTTTTCATAAATATTACACACCAGTTTGTATAATATATCAATCGCTTCCTCACCTGCACTGCGCAGTAATTCTACAGGTATTCCGTCTATTCCAGGAGCCTTTCTGCCATTTAAATCTTTTAATGCTCTCTTGCATTCAGATCTCAGTATTGTTTCTCCCATTTCATCCTCCTCAACTACCTCTTCTTCCTTTATAACACCATTTTCTAATTCATTTCCTCCGTATAACTCTTCAATATATTCCACCCATCTATCGACTTTTTATTATATACCTTTTCTATTATATATTGATGTACCATCTTTGTTTAACACATTATTAGATTTTATTTATGTACCCCAAAATTTTCCTTAACTTTCCTGTATGCTCCGTCTATTTTACCAATGTTCATTTCTCTTTCCACTTCTGAACACTTTTCATTAATCCATTCTTCTTTCGCCAGTTTGCACTTCCTGTTTATAGCATTTCTTAATTGCCGATAGTTCCTTTTACTTTCTTCATCACTAGCATTCTTATATTTTCTACGTTCATCCATCAGCTGCAATATATCGTCTGAAACCCAAGGTTTTCTACCAGTTCTCTTTATTCCGCCTAAGTTTGCTTCTGCTGATTTAAGAATTTCCTTTTTAACATTCTCCCATTCTTCTTCTACATTTTCCACCTTATCTTTTTTACTCAGACCTCTTTCGATGTCCCCCTCAAAAATCTTCTTTACCTCCTCTTCCTCAGGCTTCTCTAAATTCCACCGATTCATCTGACACCTTTTCTTCAGGTTTTTAAACCCCAATCTACATTTCATTATCACCAAATTATGGTCGCTATCAATGTCTGCTCCAGGGTAACTTTTGCAGTCAACGAGTTGATTTCTAAATCTTTGCTTAACCATGATATAATCTATCTGATACCTTGCAGTATCGCCTAGCTTTTTACAAGTGTATATTCTTCTATTATGATTTTTAAATTGGGTGTTGGCAATTACTAAATTATACTTCGTGCAAAACTCTAAAAGTCGGTCCCCTCTTTCATTCCTTTTGCCCAGCCCGTATTCACCCACTATATTTCCTTCCTTGCCTTTTCTAATGCTTGCATTCCAATCTCCAACTATTATTAAATTTTCATCTCATTTTACGTGTTTAATTGCTTCATCAATCTCTTCGTATACACATTCTACCTCATCATCATCATGGGCGCTTGTAGGCATATAGACGTTAACAATCGTTGTCGGTTTAGGTTTTGATTTTATCCTTATTACAAGTGCATGTACTTAGATATTTGTGACTACTTACAAACTTGCTTATTGTATTTTGCACCTTACAAAACCTTATTATGAGTATCTAGGATCCACATACCATTAAAACACAACAGGCAACTCTAACGTTACCTGTTCGTTGTGTTACTTGATATTATTTGGTTTGAAGTTAACTGCTGCATCCAGAATGTCGTGTTATATTCACTAACTAAAAAATGTGGGTAAATAACTAATTAATTAAATTAAAATCAATATAATTTTAAATATAAAAGTTGAATCTTTTCAATATATACCTCAAATATATTTTATACTAGGTTCAATAAAGTTACGTGAAATGACAAAAATTATAACTTTTTGACGTGAAGTCAAAAAGTTATAATTTTGATGCCCTTATACATCACGATTAATATAATGATAACGGTATATTAGCTTCTAAAATAATGAAATAACTTTATCATTTATTTTGTTTATATTACCCTTTCTTAGTGTTAAGTGTTACGTAATTTCAACACTAATATATATTCTACCTACGAAATCTATGTGTACAAGAAATCTCACACGTCACTAAAACTATATGTCAATAAGAAAAACTGTCACTAGCCGAGGTGATAAAAAGTAGGTTTCCATAACAGTTTTAATAGAGAGAGCTCTTTAGGCTATTTTTACTCCTAAAGTTATTATATTATCACTGACCAACATCAAGAAAAAGTAAAAATAAAAAAATAATGCATTTGTAATAGTCAGCAAAATTACAAAACCTTATTAAATAAAAGGTTTCACTTCTTTTTAATTTAGTGAAGTTTTAAATTATTTAATTGGTTTTCGAGATAAGTGGTATTATAATTTTCATATTAGGAAACCTAATATGTTTTATAGACTGGCCATTCCCAACAACGGTTCACTGTACTAACAATTTTTTTTTGTATGAGGGTGTTTATTAAAGTTTTTAGAAAATATATTTATGAAAAGGCAGATAGTTATTTCAAAAATAAGGACAGTATTGGAACAGAATTTCTATATTTGTTTAACGAGACAAGAAAATATCAGTATGCGGTAAATGTTTCGGGCGTTTGAAAACTCTATATATGCTGAAAAAAACTTAAAACTGAATGAATCTTCTGCGGGAAAATTATTGAATCAATTCCCGAGTCAGAATGAAGTAGACAGCTTTAAATTTACTGAATACTTAAAAAAATAAATAAATATCAGTGAGCTTCCGGGGATTCCATTTTATATTCTAATTACTTTTTGAAGCTGCTAACATTTTGTCTCTGCATTCAAAAAATATTTGCTATGGAATAGATAGAATACAGTAGTTATTTTTTATAAGAGCTTTGCGAATAAAGTAAATTCACATACGCAGATTTTAAAAAGTTTTACATTGATATTACAGTACAGTTAATTATAAAAATTATTAATAATTGCAATAATAAAAGTGAAATCACCAAATTGATATATTTGTTTAATATTTTAGGATTCTAATTTAATTCTTTAGCTTAGAAATTTACATCCATAAAATCGGTATTGGACTTGTCGATTCCTTTTAATAAAATTATTAATTAGATAATTTTGCTTTCTAACAAGCTACCAGTAACCTATAGTCGCCCTTAACCTTTTTAAAATATTTAACTAATCAGGTAACATTAATATTCTTTTAGCTCTACAATTTCAATGAAAATTTGGCGTACATATTGCTCAAATATGTACGCTATATATGGTTCCTCTGAATATTCAAAACCAAAGAAAATAATTCTTCATTCTCGCTTTATATTTTAAGTGGATTTACTTAAGAAGAAGGTTTTCAGTTTTCCCCGAATGTATTTTTTCACACTATTTTTGTCTAAAAATGTAACGATTTCGATGATTGGTTTTTATTTTGTAGACAGATTATCTCTGGTTGCAAGTAATTCAATAAGGCACTGAAGTAGAAACGTTTTTTAAATTAAAAATTAAACTGCCTAGATATTTATTTAAATTACATTGTCAATATTTGTCACCATTTCTCAGTGTTAGCTTTTTGTAAAGTAACGTTATATACATTATTGTCATTCAGTTATTCAAAATATTTTCAAGCAAAAATCCAACATAAATAACTGGAAAACACAAAGTAAACAATTTGATATATCACGTGACCTAAACTCATGTTCAGGAGCAGTATCTTTGTATTTTTTCGACGCGTTTCATTCTTATTTTTAACAAAATGTAGATTCTTCAGAGTAAGTTTTATAAGAGTGGAGATTTTTTTTTATGGATAGCGTTTTTCATAAAACAATTTTGAAGCTGTAACAAAGGTTGAGAAAAACTACAGTTAAATGATATTAATTGAAGTGTATTCCTCACCTAAAAGAATGAGATGCCTCTTATAAACACTTTTCACCATATACACAGAAGATATGATAACATCCACATTTGGGTTAACATACTCGTTAAGGAATAAGTACATGAGAAAGTAAAATAAAATGCATAATATAATAGTTCCAGCTGTTGGTAAATAAGCTCATCAAAAATTGTTGACAGCCCTAGAGGAATGAATAAAGAGTATGGAATAAAATAAATAGAGGTAAAATTGGTATGTAATGAAATAACCAACAAAGAGAATTTATTCGTAAAGAAAAGTGAAATAGAATAGAAAGATTAAAAATCTTCTCATATAAGGGAGCTTTGGAGACAGAGAAGTGGAAAAACACGATAAACGCAATGGAAACGGATAGCGAAGGCAAAGTAAGCGCCTTCAGTAAGAAGAGATAATTAGTACGTTGTAAAAGTTTGAACCTCCTCTATGAATCATGAGACCTTGCCGTTGGTGAGGGGGCTTGAGTGCTCAGGGATACAGAGTAGCTGGACCGAAGGTGCAACCATATCGGAGAGGTATCTGTTGAGAGCCAGACTAAGGAATGATTCCTGAAAGAGGGCAGCAGCTCTTTCAGTAGTTGTTAGGGGCGTGAGTCACAATGACTTAAACGGCCGTATCAACATCACTCAGTCCTCTGAGTACTGCGCAGCTGAAAGCAATGGAAAACTACAGCTGCTTTTTTTCCAAGAAAATGTGGCTCTCTGCATTTTCACATAGCAACAATGGAGGCGCCTTCCTTGGTAAAATATTCCGGAGGTAAAATAGTCCCCCGTTCGGATCTCCGGGTGGGGACTACTAAGGAAGGGGTCACCAGAAAATTAAAAAATAACATTCTACGAGTCGGAGCGTGGAATGTTAGAAGCTTAAAAAAGGTTGGTAGGCTAGAAAATTTAAAAAGGGAAATGGATAGGGTGAATGTGGATATAGTAGGAATTAGTGAGGTTCGGTGGGAAGAGGAAGGCGACTTTTGGTCAGGTGATTTTAGAGTAATTAACTCAGCGTCAAATAATGGGCAGGCAGGAGTAGGTTTCGTGATGAACAAGAAGATAGGGAGGAGAGTGGAGTATTTCAAAACGCATAGCGATAGAATCATTGTAATAAGGATAAAATCAAAACCTAAACCGACAACGATTGTTAACGTTTATATGCCTACAAGCGCCCATGATGATGATGAGGTAGAGTGTGTATACGAAGAGATTGATGAAGCAATTAAACACGTAAAGGGAGATGAAAATTTAATAATAGTTGGAGATTGGAATGCAAGCATTGGAAAAGGCAAGGAAGGAAATATAGTGGGTGAATATGGGCTGGGCAAAAGGAATGAAAGAGGGGACCGACTTATAGAATTTTGCACGAAGTATAATTTAGTAATTGCCAACACCCAATTTAAAAATCATAATAGAAGAATATACACTTGGAAAAAGCCAGGCGATACTGGAAGGTATCAGATAGATTATATCATGGTTAAGCAAAGATTTAGAAATCAACTCGTTGACTGCAAAACTTACCCTGGAGCAGACATTGATAGCGACCATAATTTGGTGATAATGAAATGTAGATTGGGGTTTAAAAACCTGAAGAAAAGTTGTCAGATGAATCGGTGGAATTTAGAGAAGCTTGAGGAAGAGGAGGTAAAGAAGATTTTTGAGGAGGACATCGCAAGAGGTCTGAGTAAAAAAGATATGGTAGAAAATGTAGAAGAAGAATGGGAGAATGTTAAAAAGGAAATTCTTAAATCAGCTGAAGCAAACTTAGGCGGAATAAAGAGAACCGGTAGAAAACCTTGGGTTTCAGACGATATATTGCAGCTGATGGATGAACGTAGAAAATATAAGAATGCTAATGATGAAGAAAGTAAAAGGAACTATCGGCAATTAAGAAATGCTATAAATAGGAAATGCATACTGGCGAAAGAAGAGTGGATTAAAGAAAAGTGTTCAGAAGTGGAAAGAGAAATGAACATTGGTAAAATTGACGGAGCATACAGGAAAGTTAAGGAAAATTTTGGGGTACATAAATTAAAATCTAATAATGTGTTAAACAAAGATGGTACACCAATATATAATACGAAAGGTAAAGTCGATAGATGGGTGGAATATATTGAAGAGTTATACGGAGGAAATGAATTAGAAAATGTTGTTATAGAGGAAGTTGAGGAGGATGAAATGGGAGAAACAATACTGAGATCTGAATTTAAGAGAGCATTAAAAGATTTAAATGGCAGAAAGGCTCCTGGAATAGACGGAATACCTGTAGAATTACTGCGCAGTGCAGGTGAGGAAGCGATTGATAGATTATACAAACTGGTGTGTAATATTTATGAAAAAGGGGAATTTCCGTCAGACTTCAAAAAAAGTGTTATAGTTATGATACCAAAGAAAGCAGGGGCAGATAAATGTGAAGAATACAGAACAATTAGTTTAACTAGTCATGCATCAAATATCTTAACTAGAATTTTATACAGAAGAATTGAGAGGAGAGTGGAAGAAGTGTTAGGAGAAGACCAATTTGGTTTCAGGAAAAGTATAGGGACAAGGGAAGCAATTTTAGGCCTCAGATTAATAGTAGAAGGAAGATTAAAGAAAAACAAACCAACATACTTGGCGTTTATAGACCTAGAAAAGGCTTTCGATAACGTAGATTGGAATAAAATGTTCAGCATTTTAAAAAAATTAGGGTTCAAATACAGAGATAGAAGAACAATTGCTAACATGTACAGGAACCAAACAGCAACAATAACAATTGAAGAACATAAGAAAGAAGCCCTAATAAGAAAGGGAGTCCGACAAGGATGTTCCCTATCTCCGTTACTTTTTAATCTTTACATGGAACTAGCAGTTAATGATATTAAAGAACAATTTAGATTCGGAGTAACAGTACAAGGTGAAAAGATAAAGATGCTACGATTTGCTGATGATATAGTAATTCTAGCCGAGAGTAAAAAGGATTTAGAAGAAACAATGAATGGCATAGATGAAGTCCTACGCAAGAACTATCGCATGAAAATAAACAAGAACAAAACAAAAGTAATGAAATGTAGTAGAAATAACAAAGATGGACCCCTGAATGTGAAAATAGGAGGAGAAAAGATTATGGAGGTAGAAGAATTTTGTTATTTGGGAAGTAAAATTACTAAAGATGGACGAAGCAGGAGCGATATAAAATGCCGAATAGCACAAGCTAAACGAGCCTTCAGTAAGAAATATAATTTGTTTACATCAAAAATGAATTTAAATGTCAGGAAAAGATTTTTGAAAGTGTATGTTTGGAGTGTCGCTTTATATGGAAGTGAAACTTGGACAATCGGAGTATCTGAGAAGAAAAGATTAGAAGCTTTTGAAATGTGGTGCTATAGGAGAATGTTAAAAATCAGATGGGTGGATAAAGTGACAAATGAAGAGGTATTACGGCAAATAGATGAAGAAAGAAGCATTTGGAAGAATATAGTTAAAAGAAGAGACAGACTTATAGGCCACATACTAAGGCATCCTGGAATAGTCGCTTTAATATTGGAAGGACAGGTAGAAGGGAAAAATTGTGTAGGCAGGCCACGTTTGGAGTATGTAAAACAAATTGTTGGGGATGTAGGATGTAGAGGGTATACTGAAATGAAACGACTAGCACTAGATAGGGAATCTTGGAGAGCTGCATCAAACCAGTCAAATGACTGAAAAAAAAAAAAAAAAAAAAAAAAGTTTGAACTTATATTTAAGGAAGATATTTTTCATACGCAATACATGTTAGGTATATTTTGTTGTATGGAAGTGAAGTGTAATGGATGATGAGGAAAAAGGAGAGATACTGGGGTGTGACTTTTGAGATGTGGATTTGGAGAAGGATAAAGAAAAAATTAACTGGTAATGTGAGGAATGAGGAACTAATGAAAACCAGTAAAAATAACTCTGCTTTTCGAAAAGCACACTAAAGAAAAAAAAATTGATTAGAAAATAGGGTTACAAGAAGTAAAGTCTTGGCAAATGCATTGGAAAGGACCGTAAGAAAAAGAAAGGAAAAGATGAACAAGAAGGATGGAGTTAATAGATGGGGAGAAGTTTGGAAACTACGAGGAAGAAGGGTAAGGCTTCAGGTAAAAATGGATGGAAACTTGGTGGGGAGAGAGCCTGTCAGAACAGCAGGTGATAATGATGATGAGAGTGACACATTCTTATACATAGAGATACAGATGAAACATATAGCACTAATCACTTAAATTTTTGGTGAAACTGAAAAATAAAATTTCATTTAATCCAAGTTTTAGAAGGTAAAAGTTCTTGTATGCTTTTGAGTATTTTTTATTTATTACTTCCTTGAACGCAAGTTAACTTCCTTAAGTAAACTTAATACTGACTTAACATAAGTACTACTTTCCCCTCGTAGTTATATCTTAAAACTTAATTGGCTGGTTTTACCGTTCCGTTGAAATATTTTGGTGATACCAAAAATGCGACCTAAAATTTCACCTCGATTGTGCTGGAATCGGCTTTACACTCAACGCCGGTAACAGTCATGAGTAGCGAGGAGGAACGAACTATGCAAGAGGTCGGGAAACCGAGGTATTTGGGATGCGGTTTCGAGCCGGGCTAGAACCGGAGCGGAACGACTATCACAATGGACCGGGTCCAAATTTCGTTCAGTTGCCCATTTCCCGCCTGCGGAAGGGGCTATTGAGCCTCGCGATGGAGGCATGGCAGCTTGAATGGGATACCACGAATAAGGGAAGATCCCTGTATAGATTTATACAGGATCTGGGGGGGATGGTATGCCTCGAATTCATTTTTAAGGGCGTCGGGTGCCCAAGTGCTCACCAACCATGTGAATTTGATGCAATATCTGTTCAGGTTTCGCCTAGCGGCTGGTGAGTTCTGTGTCTGCGGGGAGGTTCAGTCGAACGAACATTTGATGTTTGACTGTCCTGCTCATGGGGGGGGGGGGGTCAGAGACCGGGCCACCCTGGAACTTAGAGGTCAGGGGGAAAACTGGCCGCTCATAAACGGCGAGTCGATGTGGCGAGAGCCGCATTGTCGGACCGTGTGGGGGTTCCTCGATGAGGTTGCGATGTTCAACCGTCATCGTTAGATTTTAAATTTAAATGGGATTTATTGATTCCTATAGCGAAGCTGTGGGAAGTCCTTATCCGAAATAATGGCTGGCCACCAGCCAGAAAAAGCTCCAAGCGCTTTAAATGGTGGACAGGCGATTTAGTTTTAATGTGGACAAGTGAGTGGTAGGGACACTTAAGCGGGTGCTGTACGGCACCCTGCTTACCCGCTCACGCTAGTTAGGAGCTCATTAGGAGCATTTAGGATATGAGGTCGCAAATCTGTGACACAGTATGCTGTTTTTGAGGCACAGTAGCCGTTTTTTGGCACGGTTTGGTCTATGCTCTAGGGCGACCGAATGGGGTGGTGGCGGTAGAGATGCCAGCTAACCAAATGCAAGAGACGTGCCGCTTCGGGGCACAGGGCAACCAATTGCCCTGCCAAATCGTCGCCTGCCAAGTGCGCCACCTGTGCCTTGGTGAAAGACAGCAATGCTGGACACCAATGCTGGTCGGGGGCCGGAAGTGCAAGGCGTACGTGATTACTCGGGCTAAAGCTATAAAGAACAACACAGCTTATGGCGACGCCTGAATGGCAGGAAGCCCTCGACCGTCGAAGCCTTCGACGGTCTCCACCAGTTCGAACGCCTGCGCCTGGGGCAGTTAAACCTGCACCATTCCCGGGCGGCCACAAGTGAGGCCATGAGGCTCCTTGAAGAGTACAACCTGAAGGTCCTCTTGGCCGTACACGGTCGCTGATAGGGTGGTCGGCTTCCACAGGGTGAGTGTTATTCATTCTCGTGGGGGACGGCCGCTCTCTGCAATCGTGGTAAGCTCTGACACTTTGGGTGTTTTCTGAATGCCCCAGTGGTCTGACGAGCAATTCACCATCGGGCGGATCACGGGGGTACGCTTGATGTCGTACTGGTGTCGGGATACTTCCAGCTTGGATGGATTATCGACGACTTGCTGGCGAAGTTGGGTAGTATTCTGGACGGTCTCCCGTGTACCAGAGTGTTGGTTGCTCTGGACGCTAACGCCAAGTCTACCGCCTGGGGTTTACCACTCACAGACCCCAGAAACGCTGGTCACGAACAGTTCGTCGAAGCTAGGAACCTCTACTTGATTAATGATGCAGAGCAGCCGCCAACTTTCTCTTGCGAACTGGGAGAAAGTTATATAGACGTCACTTTGGTGACGGGCGACGTGCTACCGAAGACAAGTAGTTGGACTGTCTGGCCCGAGGCCAGTGTGAGCAATCATATGCTGATAACCTATGATATTGCTTACGGAGGCGGTCTAAGAGCACAGGATTCAGGTCGCTATAACCTAAGGGGCCTCGATCGATACAGGCTGAGGCATGTGTGCGATACTGCCTTACCGGGATTGGAGTGGCGCATGAAGTGTACGGAGGAGGTGGAATTGATGGCGGAGCAAATCGGCCGGGCCATCAAGACTGGCTGTGATGTGGTCCTACGGCGGCCAATGAATGGACCCATCATAGCTGACCCATAGCTGGACCCATCAGCTAGTCCGCTGATCTAAGCGTGCCTGGAGTCGTCATTACCCCTTCTTCCGAGGGGGCGTCTGTGGAACGAAGACGGAACGAGACGCTTGCTAATAATAGTGGTCCTCTGACCATAGTATGCTGCGCGCAACAGTTAGGTCCGCGAGGATAAGGTACCAGCGCTGTCCCCTAACGGGGATTATCGTCAACCACGTGCGCGCTGAGCGCCTTCGGATCTACCGGCGTACCGGAATGAATACATTCACGCCAGGCATTCCTGGATACTCTTTTTCCAGATCCTCCGGAGGGTGAAGCGGAGATCGGGGTTAGGGCGGGTGAAACACCATTCCCTGGCGTGCGGACCGTGGAAGCCGAAGATGTAGACCGAGTGGTTTCTCGAATGGCATTGAAGATACCATCGGGGATTGACCAACTTAACCGGGATATATTTTACCATCTGCTGCCTGTCATAAGAGAGCCTCTTGGAATACTGTTCTCGAGGTGCCTAAGGTTGCTTTCCGGCTAGCTGAAAAGTGGCTTTGGTGAGGGTGCTCTTAAAATTTGGAAAGGATCCTGGTGAGGTCAGTAGTTGTCGGCCCATCAGCCTCTTGCCGGTTCTCGGCAAGTTGGTAGAAAGGCAGATTGTGGAACGGCTCTGAGAAAACATCGATATGAACAGTTTTCTAAATCGAAGTCAGTATGGCTTCATGAAAGGGGTTGGCACCGATGATTGCATCTTAAATGCTCTTGCCGAGATGGAAAGCGCCGACTGCAAATACGTTTTGACAATTTTTATTGCCATAGAGGAACCATTTCTTTCCTTGTGTTGGAGTTCTGAGCTCTATGAATTGGACCGCAGCAGTGTTCCCGAAGTCTTGCAGGCCGTAGTAAGAGACTATTTGTCTAATCGCTCGGCTCTGTTTAAAGATGCGCCACCTAGTTGTGGAAAAGTCCGTCATCAGGGGAAGCCCGCAGGGTTCCGTTCTCGGTCCTCGGCTGTGGAACCTGGTTTTTGACGGATTTCTGGGATTAACATTCCCAGAAGGGGTTTCGGCCCAGGCTTTCGCCGATGACTGTCTCCTTTTGGTTCGTGGTAATTCACGACCGCAGCTGGAAAGTAGATCGCAGACGGCTTTGTCAACCGCCGAAGCCTGAATGGAAATGCAAAATTTAAAGATTTCTGTGCCCCAGACGATGTTTATGCTTCTCAAGGGTGCAGACAAATTATCATGCCGTCGTAACCCCCACATTAAGTATAAAGGCTGTGTAATCAGCCGAGTAAGGGTTCATAAGTACCTAGGTGTCTTGTTTGATGAAAAGTTGCTTTTTAGCAACCACATTTGGCAAGTTCCAAAAATAAATTCATTCCAGCAATGAGCTGAAATGAAGTGAACTGAAATGAGTTGAACTGAAATCTAGTTCAACCCATTAGTTCAAGTAATGTTTTCTCTCTCTCTCTCTCTCTCTCTCTATATATATATATATATATATATATACACACATATTTTAAGGGTATTCTGTAGAGTTACAATTTTATTCATCTTACTAAAGACATAATTCTCTCATTCATCAATCAAGAAATACCTTCTATACAAATATTACTGAAATATTTTTCAGTGCGTCAAACAAAACAATTTAATAAGCAATTAACAAAACATGTTATACCAGACTTGAAATAGCTAATATGTTTCTTAGGAATTGATTAAAACTTTTCTCTTTTACAGAGTAGCAAAATGAGAGGGTTGATATTGAAAGATATTCTTTTTAATAAATGTCTTAGCAAAATAAATTATTAATAACAAAGTAATGATACAAACTAACGTAATGTTAGCAATCTTGTGAAGAATTTTGTAGCAATAATTTCTAATCATTTACGTATCTTTTACAAGACATTTTTCAATGATGTTTTTTTATATTATTTAATCTTTGATATCATTTATTTAATCTTTTATTCTTAACTAAAAGAAGCTCAGTTTAGGTAATTCTGTGACATTAGAAATGAGTTATTACTTATAAACATTATTATGAGATTTAGGACATACGTTACCTTTTCATTCAGTGCACAGAATAGCTCTTTAAAGATTTTTATAACTAAATCTTTAAAAACTAATATATTTCAATTTTATGTATTTTCCTTCAGTAATTCACAAATATTATGATACGTATTTAATTATATTATTAACAATAATATATTATATAACTAGCATAACAAACAATCATAGCAATAACATCACTGTTTTTAGAATAAAATTTGCGTTTGAGTAAGCGAAGTGAACTATTTATAGTATTAATACAGACATGCAGTCGAATAGAGTAGCATTAATTTTTCTCTAAAAGTTGTCAAATTTGTAACTCTTTCTGTTCATGTATTTTGTTGATGACTTTTTGAAGTTTTCTTCTTCGAAGTAAAAAAAGACTATTTAAGTTATTATTTTCGAGGATTGACTGGAAATAGTTAAAAAATAATTATTAATAATTGCATCTTTCCATTATATTTATATAATTATATCTAATTAAAATGATAAGGTGTATAATTAAACTTGTATTGTTTGTGTTAGCTAGTAAAATTTGTTTGTTTGTTTTATTTACTTTTCTTATAGTTCGCAAAACAGCTGGTATTAAAAAATAATTGGTTCCTAATCGTAAATTAACCAGACAAGAACAGTTATTTTAATTTTTTTTTATTGTAATTATATTAGTTTTAATGTTTTCACTTAAAACAGTGAATAATAATTTTAAAAAAATCAGTTCAAAGACAATGTATATATAACAAATATATATATATATTTATTTAAAAGTTATTTTGCAATATAAATCTTTAATGAATTTACTGAAATTTATTTTAACGAAATTTATTCGAGTTAGGATAATCTTAGAATAGATATTTTAAAACAAGTTAAAGGAACCTAACTTAGTAAAGACAATAAATTAAATGTACGGACAGGTTTTATTTTAATTCATTAATTATATCAATGAAATTAAGTAATTTATTTATATTAGACATTTTCTCAAAATTATTCTCCCAAAATCTAATAATTTGAATCAATTTAAAATGTAATCAAAATATATTTACCATAATGTGATTATACTTGTTTTACAAGACGATATAAACATCGTTAAATTAAGTATAATAAAAAATTCAAAATATATTTTGCGGATAAATAAATCATTTAACCGAGGGCACGGAAACTTTAATTTTCTTTTATCCTTGAATAAAAATAAATAAATATTATGAATGCAGAAATAAATAATATTTATAAAAAACTAGTAGAAGGCTGATGGACCGAAAAAAATTTAAAAAGGCTGCAAAACTACATTTTAAGTAGTTTCCTAGAAAATTTTACAGTAAAATATTGAAGTTACAAAAACAAATTTTTAAAAATTTTTACGTCAATTTACTTTCTTAAATTACCAGTTAACAAATAAAACGTACTAACAAACTTGTGGAAAACTTTACCATGGCAAAACTTAATCGTAGCAGAAAGCTTTTATTATTTTTCGATTAAGAAACGTTTTTGTA
The DNA here is from genome assembly GCF_047948215.1 of Lycorma delicatula. Classification (NCBI taxonomy): domain Eukaryota; kingdom Metazoa; phylum Arthropoda; class Insecta; order Hemiptera; family Fulgoridae; genus Lycorma; species Lycorma delicatula. Next base: position 280,237,535 of record NC_134455.1, on the reverse strand, counting down.
GTTTATTTTCTTTTATAAAATCTTTTTATATTGAAAAAGTATTGTAAAATAAGATGACTGCAAAAAATAAATGAACAAAAAAATTAACATTTTACAAATTTACAATTTATAGGTTGATAAAGAATTATATCCTTATTCACTGTTTGCGTAGTGCAAAGTACTACAAACGGTCTGTTGTGTTATTAAAGCTTCCTTCCTTGCAACTTCATGATTAAAGTAATAAAACAGATTTCGCGCACTTTCAACCAGATAACCTCTAAGTTTGTGGTAGATTCGCTTACAAAATATACGTGTATATATATATATATATATATACTTTGTAAGCGAATATATATATATATATATATATATATTAATTTCAGACCTCCAATAATTATTAAATTTTTTTTTCGTTTCCATAAATCAAGCAAATTCGATTCATATCACAATTGCGATGATCCCCAGTTATAATTAAGACGAAAGTAACATACCACCAGCTGAGAGTGTACAGTATTTGGGTATTCACCTAGGTAGGAATATCAAGGTGATATGGAAATTTCATTAAAAAAAAGGAAGCACCTAGATTTCAATTTTAAGGAAATATACTGGTTGATATTCAGGAAATCGCTATTGTCTAACAAGTTACTATTTTACAGAGTAATCCTAAAACCGATTTGAATATTCGGAATTGAATCTTTCCAATTTTGCGGAAACCAGCAATATAGAAACTAATCAGCGCTTCCAGAATAAATTTGCTAGATGCGTAATGCAGACGCCATGGTTCATTTAGAACACCTAAATCCATGAGTGCCTAGGATTACCGTATATTCGGAAAGAAGTCAGTCAATGTGAAATCAAGTACAAGATAAAACTTATTGACTGCGTGAACCATGTAGACCTCTTAGAAAATAGCAAAGGTGTTAGGCAGTTAAAGCCTAACACTTTTACAACCTAACTGTGATACTCAAGACGAGGCTTCTATTCTTGAGTTGTGCATAATCTAAGTAATTATGCTTACGATTCGATTCTTTTATATTTCTGGAGTGATTTGTTTTAAGTTACTTTTTCTTTTACCTTGTGATTTTATTCATGTTACTGAACTTTTTATGAATTCTATTTTTTTATGAATTTCTATAATATATCACTGAATATGCTATCTTTGATTCTCTATCGATGTTTAATAAGATATATTTAATTAAGGTCAAGGCAACCCCTTTACACCCTTTCAAAGATTTTGAAATTTACTATAATTTCTACCAACGAATCTGATTTAAAATACAATTTGAGATACGAAAAAACTATTTATATATATATATATATATATATATATATAAATAAACTTGTTAGTTTTACAGTTAGTAACAAGTTTTCGTTATGAAAAGTCGAGTTATTTAAAAAAGGTATATATTATATGATGTAGACACTGCATATTTTAGGTAGAAATAACATTTAAGTTTTGGGATGAAAAAAATGTGTAAATATATGAAATAATTATTATGAATTTATTATTTCACTAAGAGGCAAATAAACGTGCAATGCGTGTACAGCAGAGTTTATATATTAGTAACTGCAGGTACGTCTACCATCTGGATTCATAAACTATACAAACACTCACGGGCGCGCACACACACAGACGAATATATACACAAACATTCGAGGCTAGTAAACAGGCATATCAATAATAATTATTCTAACAAAAACCTGATGAATTACATTATTTTTTTTGAATTGTTAAAGGTAATCTATTCTGACATAACTGAATATTATAAAACTAACTGCATAAATGTTAAATGTAATCCATTTGCTTGTTTATTTTACGATACTATATCTATCAATGAAAAAAAAAAAATGGACGACTAGTTAACGTATTTAAATTTGAATAATGAAAAAAATAAAATTTTAAACGTATTAGGTCACTACCGGCCAAATTAAACCATTTAACTGTAGACAGATATATAAAAATACTCGTATTTTAGTGAGAAAAAGTATATCTAACTAAAGTCAGTTAGCTTGGTTTTTGTTAGATATTATACATTTGAATGATCTCAAGTAGGTTGTGATTAAAGTTTTTAATTTAATTGGTTTTCATTTCAGTGTTATAGAAAAAGATATTTCTTTAGATACGAAAAATTATAATCTGAATAATTTAATATTATAATAACGTTTAGGAAAACCACGAAAAACTTGTACGGCTGAAATAAAATTAAATGATTTGTACAATAAAGTATTTCTTTAAATCGACATTATCCTAAAACTACCAAATCATATTTTTGTTTCGTGGGAAACTCAAACGTTCAATATTACCGAATTGTGGAATGAAATGGGTCACTGAAGTCTGACAGTGATCGCTACTGTTAAAATTTCAATTCTGTCAAAGATAATTTTGCTATACAAAAAAATTTTGCAAGTTATCTCTTTTGTGATGAAACAGTAGAAAAAATTATATTTAGTATTTGCCTGAAAGTTTATCACGTTTTTGAAACGAGAGCATAATATTTTCTTAAAAATATTGTTCTACTTATTCTACCAATTTTATTTGTATCCAAATATTTACATGGATTTAAGATTTGATATGCCTAAGCGGATACAAATTTTATTAGAAAACTTACGTTCGGTTGGATTCATAAAGTGTTCTTCCTAATTTGATTAGCACTTTCAAAATACACGATTCTTGAATGAATGTAAAGAAAGACTAATTATTACTCGAACTCACGCTTAAACCTAATTAACTAGACGTAGTTAAATGCTATTAGAACATACAGAAAATAAAAATTTGATTATTGTAATCTTTAAGATTATTTTCCTGTTTATTGGATATTTTTGAAGTTTTTATGGCCGAACATGAACACCATGTAATGAATGTGAGTTCATAATATGTCTTCTAAAGAAGTGAATAAATTATGTATTAAATTTAGTTTATTGTTAAATACATAGACTTTAAAAAGGTAACCTGATTTTTTTTAATATTTATTTAAAACTCCGTAAATATTTTATGAAATATTTTTTATTTCGTAACCAAAATTACGTCTAAAAAGGAAGTTGGTCATTCAAATTTTTAAGTGAAAATAGATCATTTATTGAAATGATAATTTGTTAATTTTTGAGGTGTTTTAAAATTTATAAATAAATAGTATGAAATGTTTTTTCGTATAAAAATTTTAATTCTTTTAGTAGGAGGACATTTGTGTTTAATTTCTTCTTGATCAAATCGACTTAAATATTGGAGTTAACCCTGTTCATTTAAACCCAACTGAACGAAAATAAAAACAGATCAAACTCAGCTTTGTTTCAATGAAATAAAATTACACTTCTTTGCTGATTTCGGATAACCGACTACGCCATTCTTTTGAAACCTAATTACCCTTATAAAAACCAGACGCTTATGATTTCTAGAACCAATAATGGATAAAACTAGTAATACCTATTTCTAAAGCGTGCTTGTTTACAAATAGATATCTTTAGTAATTGTAAATTCATTTAATACCAGTTCCGAAAATAATTTGTAGAACTGGTGTATCTAATAAGTTATTAACATTGTAAACTAATTATATACAATAATAATTTTTATCCTCCCTAGCTTCAATATAACGATCTAAATTAATCTGCACTGTTTTAGTTTTATACTAATAGTGCAACTGATAGTTTTCTATAGTAATGTTATGTACACAAATATCCTTATTTTGATTAGAAATCTATATTTTCCACTTAGTACAAAAAAGAAAGAAATTACTTTTTATTTTTATATAACTAGTTTAAATAATTTATCGTACTTCCAGAAAAAAAATTAATTTATGAGAAAAAAAACACGAACGTAATCAAGTTGTTAGAGATATCCTTGAAGTTTAACAGATATGAATTGTCAGAAATTTATCAAGTATTGCAGCTATGCAAATTGGCCAGATCAGTTTGTATAAAATAATCAACCCTAATATGAAATTAGTATTTCATTTTTCACAATTTAATACACAGTAGAAAGAAGTAGAAATTTGAAAAATGTAGAAAATTATTTAATTGTTAAAAAAAGATTATGCCATTGTCTCTATATTAAACAAACAAATACAAATACTGGAATCATACTCTCAGTTGCTGTGTAAAATTGTAATACAAAATAATACAATTGTGCCTTTTCCATCAAAGTTTGCTTAGCAAATCGAGTCTAGATTCCACCGCCCAGCTGCTTGATCAGGTGCGTTTGTTGAACCGATAAAGATGGAAGGTAGTGTTTGATGGCTTAACCGGGGAAAAAGCTTAGAAGAGTTAAACTGATGATGATGATGATGACAACGACAAATATTTATCATAAAGTACGAAAGCGAAATTTCTAGTCCTTTTAAATATATACTATCAAAGACAAGGTAAAAACATTTACCTCCACGTAATGCGAACAATTACTGTTGTGTAGAGTATGTTCTTTTTGAGTTTAACATATTTCATATTACACTAACTGATAATGATTACAGATAAAGGTTTATAATTTGTGAAAAATAGAACACCCTGTAGAAAAAGAAGATTTATAACAAAACTCAACGTGTAATAACAACGTACTTTCAACCAAAGAGATGGTGCGCTTACAATCTACGAATGATTATTTAAAAATATTGTTACTAAAATAAAAATAAAATTAAAATATTTGTTGCAGTTTGGCAATGGATTTTTATTAGGAAGACCTAAGGTAAGTAAACACATAGAAATTCGTTAACTAATATGTTTGTGTGAAAATGTATATGTTTGTAATATAACTAATGAAAGTTTTGAATATATATAATTTCCACTAAATACATATTTATAAAAATTTGTTACGATATAGCTATCTACCAAACAGATATATGTTTTTATTATCTTTTAATATGCACACAAAAGGCATGAGTCATTCACTCTGAAAAATGTTTGGAGCTTGCAGAAAATTTGACTTCTGTTTATGTACTTCTACTGCAGTACAATACTTAATTCTAAAGTTTTCTTGCTGAAATATTGTTACTTATTGTAAAGGTTGAATTCATTTTAATATGTTTGTCTCTATCTCCTAGTGAATTACTTTGTAATATTTTTTTGCCTATATAACTTAAGATTTCATTGCGGTAAATAAGCGTGTAGTAATTTTGTGTGTGATTACTGTGGTATTCCGTGTTTGTGGTTAAGAAAAGAAGCAAAATAATGTAGATATTCATCATGAATGACCGTTAATCTTTTCGAACTACTGGAAAACCAGTTTTTTGCTTGCTGTTTTTTCATAATTTTTTAAAAACTGACGTAAAAAATATTCATTTTTTCCTTTTCATAGGTATTACTTCATTAATATCGTACATAATTATTATCTCATTGAATTCTTCCTTAGATTTTAATGATAAAATCAAGATTTTACATTTTTATATCATATCATTTCTTATCATTTTTTTAAATAAAGATTTCTTTTTTGTAAAAAGTACTGCTTTCCGTCTTAATTTTTAAAAATACTTAAAATGTCGGGGAATGGATTCAAAATTATTTACTGACCAAAATGAAATCTTAAAAAAATTGCAGGATTTTTGTTGGTGTTTATTTTAATGTTTGATGTCTTTATAAAATTTCAGATTATCGAAAGAAAAGAGAGGCTGAAAGATAGATTATAGTATAAACTAACATTTGTATAGTATAACTAAGTATACTCCACTTATAAGCCCAACTAATAAGCTGAGTCACTACTAATTCTTTAAATTTTGCTAAGTAAATATAACTCTATGTTATTTTTTTTAGAACTAATTCTTCTGTTAATTTAATCTATAATTACTTTTGCTTTACATAAATTTTATCAGAAATTTAACAGCTTGATATAAATTTAAAAAAATTAGTAAAATTCAAAGTTGCTTTGTAAATAAAAGTTGCTTAGTAAATATATCAAACAGTTTGTCAGACGACATACGGGAAAAAATCTTTGCCTATTTATTTTTTATTTATCTTACCTTAATCTGGAACCTTTTGGATATCAGACCAAAGCTACACTCTCCACTTTCTCCAAATTTCGTAAAAATTTAATTTACAAAATATATTCGATTGAATGAACATGAAATTTATTCCAGAAGGTATAGGAAAAATGCTAATGAATAGAACATCAATCAAAGCAAAAAACATTAACTTTTATAGCTTAAAAATATTTTTTAGGGGAATATATCATGAACCTGTCACATGTTTTTTAGGTCCGCTAGTTAGAATTTACTTTTACCTGACTATTTTATGTATTGCAATTTGTTTGCAAATTCCAGAACTTCTGCTCAATTGTCATAAAATAGGTCCGACAAAGTCTTTTAAGTTACACCAGTTTTATCAGGAAACAAAGTTTTTGAGCAGAAAAAAAGTAGAAAATTTATTCCAATTGAAAAACATTAGAAAGTAACATAATTTTTTTCTATTTTTATGTTATTTTTACTATTTAGAAAATCAAAATACTATTATACAGGTGGGATTAAGCCTATGATAAATTTTTATTGGGATTTCAGATAAAGTTTTATTGATAAGCTTGAAAATTTAACGAGAAAAATTATTTAAAAAAAAGAAACACTTTAATAACCAAAATAAATATGATTTGAGAAAATTCTGATGTAACAGAACTTCTTTTAGAATAAAAATAAAAGAAAGAAGGCGGTGGCCACACCTCACGGCGGAGCTACCAATTAATATTAGTAATATTACTTGTAATTCTATTTCTGTAAAAATTTATGACTAACCGAGGCTCACTTTCAAAACGTCTACCTCAAACCAGTCAATTGGCCAGACGGGAACCCCAGCCACCTGGGATGCTACTTTACTCAGATCCACTGGGCAGATCTGCGCAGTGCGAGAAAACGGAGGAAACTAGCCACTATCATTCATCCAATTTCTCATCTATATCCCATCCATTTCTGATTTACCCGCTTGATCCAGAAAGGAGTTTACACTCTGAAGGTCCCTAACTACTCTGGCATGCTCAGCCTGGTATCGGGGACAAACATGAAGGACATGGTCTACAGTGTCGACAATCCTACAATCCAGCGAAAGGTCGAAGTCCACCAAATCAAATCCTAGCCAATGTTTACCTTAAAGCACAATGTTCTGAAAGGAGTTGTGGAAAGTAGTACAGAAATAGGCATACTGCGTCAAAATCCAAGATCGCGGAACGCCGCCATCATGGAACCCAATATGGCGATGCCTACCATCTTAGAATTTCCGTTTTCCCCTGTGGAAATTTACTTTTCCCTTTTTAAATTTTAAATTCCCTTTAATCTTTCCCTGTGGGAATTTCCCTTTTTCGTATTTTTTTGGTATTCAGTGAAAATTATTGTATATAAGTTGTGAAAAATTAAATATATTATCTGCGTGTGTGTGTGTGTGTGTGTGTATGTGAATAAAAATTTAGACGTACCTCGAGGATGATCCTGGTCGTAGTGGCTGTTGAACCCGGAGTCGTCACCCGCTACTACAGGACCCGGACGTGGCTCATGCACCAGGAGGCGACGGCCGCGTGTGTTTTCGCGTGCGTGTGTTGACATAGCGGCGCTGAGTTGTTGACAGTCCGAGGTGTGGCGATACAGTTTTTTTGCATCATCCTTGTATTTTCCCAAAGCTTGAAATAAATGATGGCTATCGTAGCCGTGGAAGTTATTAAAACATACCGGAATATGCTTGGTGCGCTTTTAATTTAAATTGCATAAATTATGACATGCACCAAGAAACCGGCCTGTGGTATGCGAGTGTTGACGTACACGGCCGTCGTTCAACTCACAATGACAATGAAAACACAAGGTAGTCCTTTGAAATGTTTCCGTGTCTTAGGGCGTCATCACCATCGGTTTTACGATAATCATAAACTTGTGCAATCTATCAGCGTGTTTGAGCAATTTATCCAGCATATCTTCAACGATTTTCTCATCACTAGTTCGGTAGACTACAGGACCATCGAAAATCAGCCCTTCCTCGTCGACGATCACGTATGCTTATCCGGACGGAAGATGGTTTTTTTCAATTCGAATATTATTTATTTATTTAATTCAAACCGACCACTACACAACAGATTTTCTTCAGTGGTACCAACCTTTGAATTAATTATTATAAATAATAATCAAAGGGAATATATTACTCAAGTAGTTATCACTGCGGAATTTCAAATATCCCGCTAAGGGAAAGGGGAAATTCCCACAGGGAAGAAGGGAAATTATAAGATGTCGGACAGTCCGCCATCTTGGATTTTGATGCAGTATCCCCATTTCCGTACTACTCATCTCTGCAACAAATCATTTGATAGCACCCGCAGATTCCGTTCAAACTTTCCACTAACAATACGAAAGGCATCTCCCCACACATCTTTATCTAACTGATCTCATAGAACCCTCTATTTTTCTCCCTTGCTATTCATTTCTAACCTTTATACCGCCTTCTCATTGATTTAAGTACTCACTGTGCTACCTCCATCTCCTCAGCCCTTCCCCGTTGGTTAGCACGCTGCAATCTCCTACGAGCCCGTATGCACTCCAGCTTGGCCACAGCTACCTGGGGAGACACCAATAGACACCTTTTCTACGGGGCCTCTTCCTCTGGAAAGTCTCCTCACATGCCTTCGCCACTACCTCCTTAAGGAACTCCGGAGTAATGTCGGCCATAAACGGACATCTTCACATCCAACCTAACATGATTTCCTCAAACTACCGAAAACGCGGAAGCGCGAACTCCGCACCTATTCCAGATTTGACAGCACCGTTTGTGACTATGAATCCTTCAGAAAACGAACGAGTGTAAAGTTAAATCAGTGCTACACTCACACCATTCAAAATTATGTCTTACGCAACATAAAAATTCAGACTTACACCCAAATAAGTCGACCAATTTAGGTCATCCAACAAGGGGAACGCAACCTCATTACGGTCTGCGCAGGAGCCGCGGACAAACCGTGCACTCCTATCCGATCCCATACCGGCATCGCGGTCTCGCATGGCATTACCAAGTCACAATCAGGACCACCACCGGCGGATGGAAGCCACGCCCCCGGTCTCACGAGTTACCATACCCCGTGGTGCGGCTACCCCCACCAGCGGGATCCCCAAATCGAATCACAAACAATACCATATCACCGTGGAACATTGCCAGTGCGCCTACTTCCAACTAATCCAATGCCTAATCCGGAATCCTAGCCACTGAAGTTCGTACCATGATCAAGTACCTGGATTAAACTCCCTCTGCAGACTTTTACCGCATAAGCGCGAAGAAAACCAGCCGCTATAGACCAATCCTCGCGGATCATCCAGTTAATACGGAGATCCAGAAAGGAATGTATTCTCTCAAGTTCCCTAACAGCTCGTGAACGTTTGACCTCGTATCGGAGACAGACGTAAAGAACTTGCTATACTGTATCAGTCCCACAATCTGGGCTTTGAGTCAAATCCATCAAACGAAACTTAGCCAAACTCGCCCGAAAGGCACTATGTCCAGAGAGAAACTGGTGATAAATTCAATTCAAAATTCAATTCAACTGGTAATAAAAAATATATACGCAGTTCACTTGTGAACGGCAAATCCTGAAAGATAGACAGACTTTAATTTATATAATAAAGTTTTTATTAAAATGTTTTCAAACCGGCAATACGTATTTTTGGAGTATTTGTATTTTTTACGTAAAATATGTCAGAAAATTTTGTAATTTTTATCATTACCGAATCAAAATTATTTTATGTGAAAAAACTGATAATGTTACTTTTAATAAAGGTTTTAATTACTAATAACTTATTTTTTTTCATTTTTACCCTTCTATCTTGTATGAATTATACCCAAAAGAGTGACCCCACTATAATTTAGAAAATATATATTTAAAATAAGAAAACTTAAAATTACAATTTTCTTTTAAAATTAAACTCCAATGATATGTTTACCCCAGACTATAAGTTATAAGCAAAAACTAATTATTTAAGCATTTATCTTTTTTTTCTAAATTAATTTTGATTTTCATGACTAAGACAACATACAAGCAAAATAATAAAAATAAATTCATATCAACAGTACACAAAATGTAACAAAAAGATTCAGTACAGAAATTGTTTTATAGTAATAAAGATTGATTATTTTGAGTGCAACATAATGAAGCATACAGAGTCCACGTTACGCTTCATAAAATTCTATTTACAGCAAAATTAATGAACAAATTATACAATAATAAACATGTCACATTGGAAAATATTTATTCTGCAAAGAATTGGTCAAAATCCCAGGGTAATCAAAACTGATGCAGTAAATAGATGTGCAATGAGGCGATCTTATGGTGTAGAATCAACAGTTTTCATAAGTAAGAACCGTGTCTTTCAAAATTGGTTTATAGAAAAATGTTTTCACTGAGAACTGTGTCAGGGTTTTGCTTGTTTCAATTTATAACATAAAATGAAAACAAATTGCATCATTCATTTTATTTTAAAGTAGAGAGATTACATAGGTTTCACCACCCTTATTTGGATTATGTCCTAATTATAATTATTCTCTAGGCCATTGATTTGCAAGCTTATTTCGCCCACCGACCACATTGAGAATGAAACATTTTCTAGCGTCCCCCAAAATGTTTAAACCTATCATCTGTTAATTGTAACTGCTGGTCCTAGACAGCCTGAACGCCCCCAATTCTCTGTGGGCCTTCTACCGCTCTACCTGAAGACCGTCAGCGCCCACATGCTGACGATATTGCCCACTTTGAGAAAAAATTCTCTAAGCAAACTGTTTGGTTTATTCGATTATGTGTTCCAATAATATTGTTGATATAATCACTACCAGACAAATAAAATTAAAACGCTAACAAATAAATATTGCTTACATAAATTTGCATTATTTATCGTAATTAATTTTGTTTATTTGTTGTTACAGTAAGTTTAATCCTTCTTATTGGCAAGTACTTTCAAGATTTGTGTTCATCACAAGATTTTTTATTCCTATATTCTTTGCGTGCAACTCACCGTGACCCTGTGTGGCACAAGTGGCACGCGTGCCACGGGTTGGCCACAGTTGCTCAAAAATGAGATAAAATAAAGCTATAACGATAGCACTACACTTGAACAAATCTAATTGTGAAAACTGTAAGAGCTTTCAAATTACTATTTAAAAACTCCAGCTGAAGAGGAATATATAAGGATTGGTAAAAGTAGTAAGTATAAAAGTTGTGTTGACGATGAAGGTAGAAAATTGAATCCATAATTAAGAAGCGCAGTTGCCCTATAATTAATTAATTGAAAATTCGTTGACTAAACGGAAGTTGCAGAAAATTAATTAAATATAATAATATAAATATATTATATTTATAATAATATAAAATATAAATATTTGCAGGAGAATTACGTGTGGCCTGGAGAAAAGTTTTAAAAAGTAAAGGGATATACTGTACAGAATGTAAAAACATTTCTGAATATACACGGGTGGGGAAGAATTTGTCAATGAATTCAGTGAAGGCTGTATATTTTGATGCAAATTTCACCTAGCTCTATCAAATTTTGACCATGAAAGAAATTCAGAAATATTGATTTATGATTAATATACTTTGGCTAATGTAGAACTCGATAATTTAAAAAAAAATAGAACCAAAATCAAAGGGAAGAGTCCTGTGTTTTAAAAAAAGAAATGTAAGGATTACAAAAAATTTCTACTAAAAGTTTCTACAGCTTGATATGTATGCAGGTTTAATTACTGTCTAAAAGTTAGACTATTTTTTAAGTAAATGATAATTGAATTCTATAATTAAACGAAAACCTTTCCGATGTTTGAATTCATAAACAGCAACTATAATTTTTATACTTACTTTAAATAATAAGCTGAGAAACAAAATTATCTTTGAAACTAGCTTAACTTGAGAAGATGTACAATAATAAACGGTAGAATCATATTTCTAGATTTTAACGAATTATAGAAGAAAATAGCTAAAAAAAAGATATTTGTTACTTTAGTGATAAGTAGAAACAAAAAGAGAAAATGGAATAAACCAGAAAAAAGGTGACAAAAAGTATGACAATCCCTTTACTGTAAACACAAATTGTAGGGAGTAATGTCTGAAGCTACTTTTATAAATGAATTAAGAGTTACTGATTTGTTTGTAAGAAAGAAATTCAGTTTGAAAATAAGCAAGCAAATGCAAACCAAAGAAAATAAATGAAATCAAATTAGGAAATTTTATATATATATATATCTGGAATTTTTTATTTGTATAGGATTTATGTAGACTTTTTATTTTATTAATGATAGAAGTAGTACGGTGCAAGCTAAAAGAGCTTTCTTGCAAAAAAATGTGTTTTAGCGAACATAAATTTATAAATTAGAAAGAAATTCCTTATATAAGTCTATAATTTAAATTTTTATTTAAAAATTAGTTCCTAGTCACAATAATTTTATGGAAAAAATCAGCTTTAAAATATATTTCAAGAAAATTCTGAAAATTGGATTAATTTACAAAGTAATCTTTTGATAAATTTTAAAAGATATAAGTTGCTAGCAAAACCATATTGACATTATGATGTTATCTTAATACTAGACTACAAAGTAGTGGCAGAGAATATCAAACTGATCAAAGAAAAAAAATTACAGTTATTAGTAAATCTAGAAAAAGCATTGAAATAATATTTAATTTTTTGATTAACAATTTATTTTAACATGTAAATAATGACACTTTAAATTATAAAGCTACTTTAAATTATAAACAATTTGATGTACTACAAGTAATAAATTTATAATATGTTAACTGATAATATTTATTTTGAAAATTGTAAAGGTAAATCGTAATTATACCATTCCCACGGACGTCAATTAAGAAAATTTAGTATTGTTTTGGCTTGCCGAACATCCAAAGAACGTGGTTCTGGAAAGGTTGACACATAAGTGTGTAAAGTTGACATGCCAGCCAAGTGTAAGATATTATTATTAACTCGGCTCTTTAGCTGAAATAATAATACTCGCCAGTGAAATCTATTCCAGCTTACTGTTCTTTTAATTTAAAAATTAGATTTTGCTTATCATTATCTTAAGAGTTAATTACAAACAGTTTCTGCTAACAATCCTTCTAAAGGTATTAATTAAATTTTAATCAACCTGGCTATGCAATTCTAAACAATTTTTTTCTATTTGAGCAAATTTAAAAACAAGGTTCATTTATATACTGGTATTTACTGAAAATAATGACTAATTTTACGTGAATGTATTTTAAACAGTGTTTAAAATTTAAAAAACTGGTACAGAAAATTAAATGTAAAAAAACTATAACTTGACAATATCTTTCATAACCGGTTGAAAAAAATATACATTTAATTCGACATAATCGGGGTCTGGATGCAGAAAGTTTCTACCTCAATGTTACCTCAAGTTGGAAAATATAACAAATAGGTTATTTCGAGTACTACAAATAATAAATTTGTATTATAATAACTATAATGCTATAAGTTATATAAAACATGAACCTTTTATTTAGAAGGAGTAAAATTAGCATTTTGTAATTATTAATCTTAGATTTACAAATTAGAAAATAATTTTTATGTATATCTGAAATATATATTATAGATTAAATAATTCATACTTTATTTTCAAGTATCAGAAAATAAAAATTTGTTTATCATTAACAGTAAATATTTTTTCTCTTTATCATGAATCTTTATCTTATTAGCTGTTAATCCTCACTCATTATTTAATACTAAAAGAAGGAAAAATGGTGACGTATCATACTTGAATGAAGATGTACCGCTGTTGAGTGATAAAGTGAATTTTAACCAGTGCTTTGTATCGAAACAAATTGAATGTCTGTTAAGATGAATGGATCACCTCACTGCTGAAAACAACCAGCTACAGTTACAAATGCAGCCCAATGTTAAGGTACGTTTTTTATGCTTCTTCGACTTATTTCCATTATTACACGCAAACTGAGTTCTTACGTAGGTAATACGGCAATATTTTTTTTTCAGTAATCTTAAATGCTGAAGTATAAATATAAAAGTTTCTTTAGATAGTAAGTTATAAACAGATTTTTTCCCATCTTTGGTTCAACGTTTAAAGTGGATGAAATATTACTCTCCTCTAGACTTCTATTAGTCCTCTTCAACAAATCCAGCAGTAATCATCTAAAATATTAACATTCCATTTGGCTTTGTACAATATTAAAATTATATACATTAAATTATGTAGGTGGAAACGTTTACCATGTTCATCATTTACTGTTCCAAGGTTTGGTAGGAAGAAGTCCAGATGTGAATGCAGGAAATGGACTTTTAGTGATATATTACACCCCGCAGCTCTCTATATGAATTTGACAGTTTATTTAAAATAAACTGGTAATTTTGTAATTTACAGACACCCAAAAAGCTTTAGCAAGTGTATTTAAGAGCTGTCCAAACAGCGAGTACTACATCTGTCAACACAGAGTTAAATATTTTATCTCTGTCCACTTCCCTTATTATGGCCAAATAAAAAAAAAAAATTTCTTTAATTTTTGCTTCACTTACTTTTGGGAATTTTTGCCTAATGTACAAGAATCTTTGACTGTCCTTCTTTATAGCTCTTATAAATTGTTTTATCAATCCCAGTAAGATCTGAAATGGCTGAAAATAATTTTTCTGCTTTAACTAATAGATCAGGTGGCTCATGAATGTTCTTTTCTTTCCCAGCTACAGCGAAATGTGCTGCAATTGAAACTAAAGCAATGACGGGAAAGTAACATAGATTGTTAAAAAAAAAAATCTAAAAAATTTATCTTTTTTTAAGGTTTGTGTTTTAACGAGACATTAAAGAAACTTTAAAGAAATTGTAAATAATTTCAGAAAAAGGTATTGCAATACTCCCAAGGCCACAAAATTAATTTTTTTGGATGGACGTTTGTGCGTATCTACGTATGTTGGCCTATATATGGTCTTATAACTCTGGACCCCGCTAACCGATTTTTTCAAACTTGGTAAACATTTACTTCTTTCGGGTGAAAGAATGTATTAAAGTTTTGCAAAAATATTTGAAAAAGTGTAGGATTTTTGGCCGAAATAAATTTTCAAATCTTCAATGTGACACTACCAAAATATATTTGTTACAAAATTAGAAGTATTTTTTATTAAGATCACAAATTACCAAACATTTTTATTTAATATGCAACCACTTTCTAAAAAAAGGATTTAAATAATTTTCTTTTTTTAGCTATATCTTGCTTCAAAAAATAATCGGAGAGTTTTGCATCTATATTTTCTATATCAGTGGGCCTTAAAACCCCTATAAATTTTTTTCCACCCCATTCCATTAGTATGTGATAACAAAAGTTTTTTCTTAATTTCAAAAAAAATATCTAAATTTAAACCCATATCACAAGATACACATTGCATTTCAAATGTATAAATCTTATTTTTTTTATATCCCTTACTCGTTAGTATTTCTTGAAAAAAAAATTAGCTAAAAATTTCAACTTTCGTTATTTATAATTTTGGTTTTCCTAATGTGTACTTTGCACCGTACACATAAGAAAACTTATAGCTGTATCTGTGTGCTTTTTTAAACAGTTCTAAAATGTTCTTTCTTGCAATTATTAACACCAAATTTTTTTAATCGATTGCTTTCCCCTGAATATGGAAGCTCCAAAAATGAAAAAAATATTGGTTTTGCAATTTCAAACTTTTAATGGTCAAATCGTATTTTATATTTATTTATTTAACTATGTAATGTGAACCTGGAAATAAATATAATTACATTAATAAAAACATAATTTGTGTTATTATATTTCAATAAAATGTATCATTTTATCAAAATTATATACAAGTAAATCTTAAAATGATTGAATTGACGGCATAAAGTGTTTTAATTAATTGCATAATTTGAATGGAATTCCCGGCTTGTTTTCCTCAGGGGTTAAATTCTTACGTTCCTTCCACTATTTTCTTACATAATGCTGAACACTAGCTCGACTCCCATTTACAAATAAAACAACAGTATGTATTTTGTTTATCCTAACTACATGTTTAGAAAAGAGCTATTAGTTTCAAACCTCCATACAAGTTCAAAGTATGTTTTTAAAATGAACTATTTCAACAACAATTTTCGTAAGATCAGAAGTCTCTTTCATATTAATTTAACAACAGATTGGTGCAAAATGATATTTATTAATATCGTGATGCAAAACTCTTTAAGTTGTACTTAAAAGAATGATAAAAAGGCGCCATTCCTCATGTTCATGAACTTGCCTTAATTGTAACATAAGTATGTAAATATTTGCACAATAACCTAAGTAAGTTTCTTTGACAAAGTATTAAGAAATATTTTTCTGTCAACTTCAACAGAACGAGATATTTGTATATTTTTAAATAAATTCCAACCCTGAACCTAAATGTTCACTTTGATTTTTTATAAGTTGAAATCATTTATCAAATCATTTAGCTCACTTTCTGATATAAGATGCGGCTCACTGGATTGTAATTCAAAGTTGGGTTTTAGTAACCTTGTGAACTGAATAAGAAGGTAAAAACACCCCATGGGATAGTAGAAATCCAATTTATAAACTTAGAAAAATTGAGAGGGTAAGATGGTAATAACTTTAATAAAAAAGATGAGATAAAGAAATGATGGGAAGTGTATATAGAGGATCTGAATGTAGGGAAAAGGAAATATGAAACATGGGAAGGTGAAGTGGAAGAAGTTATATAAGAGGAGAAAGAAAGGCCCAACAATTTTAAGATCTGAAATTATAGAAGCTATTAAAGAACAGGAAAGCCACTGGAGTAGATGAACTTGCAATAGAACTCTAAATGCTTATAATATGAAGGAAAAGATGACATACTCTCAGTATGTAATCAATTTATGATGTTGGAGTATAGAAAAAAAACTTAGTTAAAACCATATTGATATTGATACTTAAAAAGATTGGAACCAAAAACTGTGAAGAACATAGAACTAATATAACATTCAGCAAAATTAATGCTAACAGTTATGAGTAGAAAGTTGATTACAAAAATGGAGGAGAGTGATTAGAAAGAACAGTTTGGTTTCAGTAAAGGAAAAGGAACGAGAGAAGCTATATATGATTAGGAATGGATGAAGTGAATGAATGGGAGAAAGAGTTTTGAAAGAGGAATAGGATTGAGTTTTATATTGATTGTTTTATAGGTAAGGAAAAGGAATTGACAGAGTGCAGTGAGAAAAGTTATTTGAGACTGTGAAAGAAAAGAGAGTCGACTGGAAATATAGGAAACTGATCAAAAAATTGCATATGAAGAAAAAAACAGCAGTGAAAATAAAGAATATTTCAAAAATTGTTTAGAATTATGTTGAGGAGTGAGACAGGGATGTGTTCATCATCAATATTGTTCACCCTTTATGTTGAGGAAATGTTTACAGAAATATTGGATGGCCAAAAAGGAGTAAGTATAGGTGGAAGAAAACAAATTTTTTTCAGATTTTCTGATAACCTGCTGATTGTAGCTAAAGACACTCAGTTGTTACAAGAAATGATAAAGCATGGAAGTAGGGATAGAAGAAATGTGAAGAAAAGGTGAGAATGGAGAAGGTAAAATGAGTGTACAGTGTAAGTAATATAGAAGTATTAGAATGAATAAATGAAGATAGAACAGTATAATAATGCTTATCAGAAGAAGGAAAAGAAATTCAATCGGGCATATAATTAGGAGAAAAAAATAATAAACACAGTTTTTGAAGGTGAAGAAAAAAGAGGTAGGAAGAGGCTGAAGTTAATAAATGACATAAAGTATAGTGAAGGTTATGATGAGACGAAAGAAAAAGCATGGGCATAAATAGATAGAGAAACAATAGTGCCAGGCACCTGCCAGCAGGAAAAATACCAAATGATAACGATTAGTGGAGAGGTATGATGTCATAGTGTGTAACGTTTGTGTTATGACTTAAATTATTGTTTCATAGCTAACAATGTTTAACAAGATTAATATATATATATATATATATATATATATTGAACACATAAATATAACCATGTAAAGTTAAAAAATACCAATGTCCATTTACAAATATGCATAAAAATAACTTAAGGTCAACATAACATGCATAAATATCTCCACATTCATATTTATTTTTAAACATCAAAAACTTAGGTGATGGAAAAAGTTTGAATTCACATTTGTTTTCAGCATTAAATAAACAAAAGCGGTGAAAACGTTGTTCTTGCCTTTCGGTTGACAAACGTTTGTGTATTAAACTAACACAAATGAGCATGACTCTCTAGACTTTAATTCCGTAAGAACCAACTGTTGTACATTTTCATATGTGAGAATCTACATTCTGGTTGTTAAAAAGTCTCTGCTGAAACATTGATGGCATTTCTTTCCCTATTTTTCGTTAAACGATCATTCCTTTCTTGGTAACTTTCCTTTAAATGTCGCTGTCATTATCATCAAGTATATAAGCCTTAGCAAACTCAAGATGAGGTATGACTGTGGGACGCTCTCTTAAATATCTTGAGATTCTATTTAACATGTGCGAATCTCGTTTTACCAGTGTATCAAAAATAAAAGAAGGTGATTTCGAAAAACATTTTTTTCCTGAAAAACAATGTGGCAGTTTTGAGGAAAGCATTTTATAATATCAAAACTTTTGATAAATATCAATTATTTATTAGTTATTAACGTACGATTAGTTGACTAATATTCTGAACATCTTAACAGATTCACTTAAGAAAGAGAAATTCAAATGTATGTCCAAGAAAACGTAATCTTTCCCTTTTTTTATAAGAAAACTAGAAACTGCAAATTCTTAAGAGTATTAACTAAAGATAAAAAATACACGGTCATGTTAATTAACTGGTTAGTAGATCCCAAATAAAAAGAAATTATCAGGTTATACAAAAAGTAACAATCCTAGGCGAAATTACCAAAGTAATTTAGAAATTTAATGAAGTGAACACAATTAAAGGTCTATTTTCAATTAATACTTGTTAATGTCCTCTTGTAGATGTCCTCTTTAAAGTATACTCTTCACAGTTTTAATATTTTGTTAACAATTTAAAATAAAAAATTCATTTTTGTAGAATAAATACTGAAATTTTATGAATAAACGGGTACATATATCTACCAGTAAATGTTATAAAAAAAAGTTGTAAATACCAATATTTCTTGTAAGAAGATGTCCCGTACGGAACAATCTGACAATAACCACAGATATATTCTATTTTAAAACTCGAGTATTAACTTCTTATTAAAGATGTTTTCAAAAAGGTCCTCATGGACAAAAAATAGAGAATTGTTAAAGTAAATATGAAGATTTAACTCAGCTGTTTATTATTCAGAATTCGAATTTAAAAAAAAAAAACTATTATTATTATTATTACTTTTAATTAAAATATAACTTAGTGAAAGTAAAAGCACCTATTAAGCAAATTTAAGCTTTAATTTTTTTAATTTAAATTTTAACTACATCTGACCACCACACCAACAACGTTACTGGATGGTAATGCATTTAACTCACTCGCCTGAAGCGTTTTCATAAAAGATCCTTCTAGCTACTTAAACTGTGAACCATACTTTCAAAACAGGTTGAATTTTAATTAAGTTACTGGTACACTTGCCTTCTATGTTTTACAAAAATAAATATACATCTTACGTATATATATATATATATATATATATATATATATTATTTATGGAATATTAGAAGAGTATTTTTATTTTTATTACATCGATCTGTATCATCTTCGGAAACTAAATTTTATTTATTTCTAAAAAGGGAAAAGCAGATTTTTTAAATATAAATATGAAATATAGAACTTTTAAGTATAATATTTTTAAAAAATAAACATAAAAATCTTGTAAACAGAAATAATTTGAGATTACATTCTGAATTGTAAAAAAATTTATACGAATGTATTTTCTAAAGTTAAAATTCGATATTTTTTTAAATTAATTAATAATTTGTTACTATCCTTGATTTAGGAAAATTATGTTCTTATTTTTTAAGTTTTGTAATTATATAACTATAAGTAAAACTGGAAACATACACTCTCTGTTCATCCTGGTTAATTACAAAATAAAATTGAAGCAGAAATTGCAACAATAAATTTTAACGCACAACACCTTTACTTTAATTTTTGTTCAATAAAAATGGACTAATATTGTGTTGACTTTTATTACATGTTCTTTGAATGAATGTTCTTAATTGAACGCTCGCTGCGTAACTACTTATTTTTAAAAGTAATCATCTTTGACACTAAAAATCAACTTTCGTCACTTTAAAATGTGAAATTACTATTTGAAATCAGGCCATACGTGCTTCACGGAGAATTTTCAGCAAACAAACTTTATTTACCAGGGTAACTTTTTTATGTCATACTGCCAAATCTACATTTTGAACGTAAGGAAAGGACATAGAAATTATCAGTTCCTGTATTGTGTTATACCACCTAACTGTCGAGAAAATGTTTTTGTTTGTATCATATTTCAGTTACTACTATCGTAATCATGGTTTAATTCTTGAGTTATACACACATTGTGTGACTATAAGTAATTAGATTATAAATTATAAGTAATCTGTAAAGTACATAGAATGCTAAACTGTTATAGGTTTAAATAAACGTGTCAGAAATGCTAACCGACTTGCTTTCCCTAATACGTAATATAATATTTTATTATTTCATTCAACGCAATAGTTATTATTTTGGTTACAATGTATATAAAAAAAAAAAGTTTTATTAATTTTTTTTTAAAAGAATAGGTTTTACATATTTTTTGTGCTACCGTCAAAATCCCAATAAAATCTCCATCAACAAGCTAGCCGGTGAATGTAGGCTTTCATAACATAACTACCGAATTATCTCCTTTTCAGTTCCAGGAATTATTACAAGAGTATGACGTTTATTATTTGATTCCGTATTCCAAAACTTAAGAAAACTCAGAAGTATGCTGTGTGTGTTTTCTTAAATTACTACAGGAATTTCTCGGTACATGTCGGATGGTCCTAGGGTTACTAATAAACTTACGAATCTTTTCATTACTGTTACTTGACATAAGTCCGCCCTTGTTTCTTTCTTCTTTCTTTCTTTCTCTCTCTTTACATCATTCAAATAATTTTCTTTTCTTTACTGCGCGGAATACTTCATTACAACATATTATTTTTTTCTTAAAATTTATTTATTTTTTAATTATTTCGCTATAAATTAACTTTTTTTAAACACTTCATTACTTATAATTCTAAAATTGAATTCTTAAACTCTTTAATGAAAATAATTAAATTCTAGAAATATTTCTCTTATAATTTTTTAAGTACTGTTAACCTTTTTTTTTATTGTTTTTATGCTTATTTACAATAGGTTACCTTTACATAAACTTTTAGTAAACTGGATCACATCCCAAGTCATATGATAGGAAGCGAAATTCCTCAAAACTACACACTAGTATAATGAAACTTTTTATGCCAAGCACATACAATTAGCAAATATGTATGGAACTCAACACTTCTATAAAGATAGAAAGCAAAATAATATATCATAAGTAGAATTTTAAAAAAAAATACGATGTAGCAGTGTAAAAAACAAATAAAAGTACATATAACAAATTTTTAAATTAAGAATTGAATAAATAATGTACAATAATCATATACGGGTTTCTATAATCACATTTAGACACTACAGGGACATTTAGGTGTAGTACGTGCAGTCGGTTCTTCTATGATTACCTTCTAATATTAGACTCATTGTTTAGAAGGTTCATTGCCAAGTGATTTGTGTGATAAGTAAGCTGAAGTTCATATTTTGAACTGAAACGTTGTATTCCCTATCACACTGACCTTAATTCTAATCCAGTATTGTTAATCTACCCACCGGGTTGATCTAGTGGTGTGAACTCGTGACCGTATATCGGCTGATATCGAAGTCGAGAGTTCTAAGGTTCAAGTCCTAGAAAATTAGTTACTTTATAGGGATTTGAATACTAAGTCGTGGGTATCGGTGTTCTTTGGTGGTTGGGTTTCAATTAACCACACATCTCAGGATGTGTGGTTAATTGAAACCGGGCTGACGCGGATGAGTGAAAAGTACTGCGTTTCAATAACGGAATCCAGCAGTGTGGTCCGTACAAACGTTCCTACTCCCAAAGTGCTGCCGACAGCCACTATTTCCGGGCTGAAAAGTGTGAGTGAAACGTCCTGTGTCGCAGTAACTGAATCCAACAGTGTGGTTCATAAAATAGTTCCTGCTCCTAACGTGCTGCCGGTACGGGCAGAGGCTACCACAGACGGCAGTAAGCCGACTAACAAGGTCCCCACGAAAGTGACCCGCATAGCCACCCCCTCTGGGATGTCAGTAGCGACATCCCGTTCTCATAAATCTCCTCCGCCGTCACCCCATATACTGGAGGATATTGTTGAGGAACCTCCCGACCCAAAGGCGTCGGAGTTATCTAAGGTGAACAACACAAAAAAGAAAAATCGAATCACTTACAACTGAATTCTATATGGTTTCCTGAATATATTTATTATTTATTATAATTATTATTATTGAATATTATTATATTTATATTTTTTACTTTATTTTAATTTTATGAACATTATTCTGTGGAATGTTCGGGGTGTACGGTCCCGAATTGAAGATATTGGAGTACTGGCGCAGCTGCATGATCCGATTGTCATGTGTTTCCGGGAGACTCATTTTCTGCGACATGACCCAATCGCACTCAGGGGATACTTTTGTGAAAGATTCGACTGTGAAGTGGAAGGCAGAGAGAGTGGTGGAGTGGCTATTTTCATGACGGATGAGATATCAGCTACAAGGATTCGACTGACCACTCTCGTTCCTGCTGTTGCAGTGAAGATCTCTGTCCCCTTCAAGTTGCATATCTGCAATCTATATCTCGCGCCGAACACGGAGTTCAGTGCTCCGGATATTTAAGACCTCCTCGCACAAATACCATCTCCATCATTAATAGTGGGAGACTTCAATGCCCACCATGTTTCTTGGGGCTCGACTTTCTGCTCCACTCGAGGAAATATAGTACACGATGCGAGACAGGACTTGGACCTTTGTTTGCTGAATGATGAGTCTTATACATTCATGTCATTATCATCTGGTACTGTGTCTAATATCGATCTCTCCATGTGCTGGCTGGCTTTACTCCCTCGTTTTGATTGGTCTGTTTGTAATGATTTTCATGGCAGCGACCATAACCTAATTGTTCTTCGTTTCGGTGTGGACCACGAGGTTCGGAGAAGGCCACGGAGGTGGATTGTCGAAAAGGCGAATTGGGATGGATATCGTATGGCCTTCCAATCGCAGTGTGACGTCGGTGCGGACATCCTTGAGCAACTTTCCTCTTTTACGTCCAAGATACTTGAAACAGCCAGCACATATGTCCCACAAACATCGGGTAATCCTAAACGTCCTTCCGTTCCGTGGTGGAATGCTGATTGCTTGTGTGCTATTCGGAATCGACGGCGAGCACTACGCAAATTCAATAATAGACCTACAACTGAACATCTAGATATGTACCGCAGGGCTAGGGTAGTGTGCCGTCGGGTCTTTTTGAGCGCTAAGAGGAATTCATGGACGAAGTATGTAAACTCCATCTCACGTACTACTCCCACGTCTACTGTGTGGAGAAAAATCCATGCAATTTTCAGGTCGCCAGGGCAAACTATTCTCGGTCTCGTCGATGAGGGGGAACTCCTTACGTCATCTTCGGCTGTAGCAAATACTTTAGCGAATTCTTTCCGTTCAGTATCTGTCACCTCGTCATATAGTAACGACTTTCAGAGGTACAAAGCACGGATGGAAGTATTGGGGTTGAATATTGGTGTTTCGGATGGTGAATTGAACACTCCATTCTTATTTAAAGAATTGTTGCACGCACTTAGGATCTCTCGTGACACTTCCCCTGGACCGGACAACGTTTGCCTTTGTATGCTTTCGCACCTTCCTGACTCAGCACTACAACATCTTTTGAGTATTTACAATGGTTTATTCTCCGGGCAAGTCTTTCCGCCCGACTGGTCAGAAGCATTTATTATACAAGTACTAAAGCCTGGCAAAGAGAAAACCGATCCCTTAAGCTACCGCCCTATTTCTTTAACAAGCGTATTGTGTAAAGTAATGGAAAAGATGGGGAACCGCAGGCTTGCATGGTACTTTCTTTCAGAAACATGGCTTTCTTTCTTCGGAGCAGTGTGGTTTCCGTCAGGGGAGATCTTCCATTGACCATTTGGTGTCGATGGAGGCAGCCACACAAAACGCCTTCCTGAACCTCCAACACCTCGTTGCTATCTTTAACGATATAAAAAAGGCGTACGACACGCCTGGCGACGTGGCATTCTTAACACCCTTAGGAGGTGGGGGATCACTGGCAACATGCTTGCTTTTATCCGGGGATTCTTGAATCGCCGGACGTTTTGCGTTCGTGTAGACGATTCACTTTCAGACAGTGTCGTCTCAGAAAATGGGGTACCGCAAGGTAGTGTATTAAGTGCCACCTTGTTTTCTGATACAGAACACTATATTTCGCCTTGAGGCTTGGTCAGGGACTACTGGTTTCACATTTTCACCCGACAAGACGAAATGTGTAGTCTTTTCTCGGCTACGGAACCCTTCTAATCCGCGGTTTTTTCTGAACAGGGAGCTTATTGCTGTCTCTACTTACGTCAGGTTTCTGGGTTTGCTTTTTGATAGCCGTCTTACTTGGGTCACACATATGAGGGATTTGAGGACAAAGTGTTCCAAACTTTGGATATGCTGCGGGTCCTAAGTAACACCAACTGGGGGGACGATCGGTCGTGTATATTACGTTTTTACTACTCCCTTGTTCGTTCCCGTTTGGATTATGGGTGTGTCGCCTATTCCTCAGCTCGTCAAACCGTACTTAAGATGCTGGACGGTGTGCATCATTATTTTCTTCGGCTTGCCACAGGTGCGTTTAGATCGAGCCCTATCGCAAGCTTACTTGTAGACAGTGGCGAGCCATCACTTTGGGATAGACAAGACCAGCTTTTGTTATCTTATTTTGCACGTCTCAGCGGACAGCCGAATCACCCAGCTTTTGACCCAGTTCTTAAGAATCCTAATTTGAGGAAGTATGAGGACCGTCCACGTTGTACTGCGCCTGTGGGTGTCCGTGCACGAAGTCTGCTGCAGCGTATGAATGTTGGCACTCCTTCGTTCTTTCCATCATGTCCGTGCTCGAATTCCCCGTGGAGAATAAACCATGTAAATTTTACGTTTGATCTTACAACGTATGATAAACAATCAACGCCACCTATTGTTTACCAGCAGGTGTTCCAGTTTCTCCTCACTAAGTCGAACCCAGACGTGGTGGTATACACTGATGGGTCGAAGCATGACGGTAACGTTGGTTGTGCTTTTGTTTTCAATGAACAGACTTATATGTTTGGCCTACCCGTTGTTACGAGTGTGTTCACCGCGGAACTACTCGCTGTGGATAGGGCTCTCAGTATCGTTGGCCCTAAATATAGGAACATTCTTATTTGCAGTGACTCGTACAGTGCTCTCCAGGCGTTGGAAAACCTATATTCCGGACATCCTGTCGTCGTTGGCATTTATGATAAAATCGCTGAGTTAGAAAAACGAAACAAGGGGGTAGGTTTTTGCTGGATCCCTAGCCACGTTGGGATTCTTGGTAATGAGAGAGCAGATTCTGCTGCGAAAGATGCGTGTATTCAGCCTCCTTTCACCACCCGAGTTACTACCTTTGATTTTATTAATCATATAATACAATCACTGCGAGCAAGGTGACAAAGTGGCTGGACGGCTGCCGTCGATAGTAAACTTCGACGGATTAAAGACTCAGTGTTGCCGTGGGGCTCCTCTTGCAGGAACTCTCGTCGTGAGGTAGTGGTCCTCTGCCGATTACGGTTGAGGCATACGAGGATCACACACAAATATCTAATGTCAGGAGGAGACCCACCCCTGTGCACACGATGCAACTGCCGCATGACTGTGCACCACATTGTCGTGGACTGCGTATGTTATGCGGCGTTGCGTCGTCAATTTAATATACCCAGCAACATTCGTGATGTCTTGGGTAATGATGGCAGGGTTTTGGAACGAATGTTTCTCTTTTTGCATAGTACTGGGTTACTGCAAAGGATTTAATATACTTATATATGTTTTTCTGTAAGGAGAGTCTTTTAATAATTTTAACCTTTATTTTCAATTTGATTTTTTAGTTCTATGTGTTTAATTTTACTATCCGGGGTGGCATTTTTCCCCAGCCATCAGGGTTAGGTAAGTTTTTATACTTTCTTTATTCTATTATTTTATCTTTAATATTTTATCAACTTTGTCTGTGATATTAGTTTTGGGTTTTATTTTGCCTTCTTCGCTTGTTTTAGTAAATTTTTATTAAGTGATTAATATTATGTTTACATCTTGTATAGCTTATTATTTTGGAGTTATATTACCCTTTTAATAATAACTACCGGGCGATGATAACGCCCAAGCCTTTTTCGCCCACAAACAACAAAAAAAAAAAAAAAAAAAAAAACATCTCAGGAATGGTCGACTGAGACTGTACAAGAATACACTTCATTTACATTCATACATATCATACTCATTCATTCTTTGAAGTAATACCTTGCCGTGGTACCGGAGACTAAACAGAAAAAACAAAAATTATTGTTAATCTGTCAGTTAATAATGGGTATTACTATTTCTGTTGCGTTTTATTCTGTTTACTGTCTTAATTTTTTTTCTGTAGTGTTCACTGATGGTCGTTCATCAGATAAAATGACCATTTAATTAAAATTTTAAGTAAATATTTTATTTTCCAATATGTATACATATATATATATATATATATATATAAAATCAAACATTTTTATAATTATTAAGAACTTCAGTAATATAAATAAAAATGTAAATGTTCGTTTGTTCAAAATCTTAAATTTCCAAAAGTCCTTTACCGATTGCTTTGAAATTTTGACACAACGTTGCATTCGAATGCACGCGTGTTTGTATTATACCTGCTATTTATATACCTAAGATGTCACAGCTGTGATAGGTAAAAACATGTTTTTTATTAAAAAAAAACAGCGATATTTGTTGGACGTAAAAGCAACACACGCTATACTAAATATTTTTCGATTCCATTTCAGGGTTTCCGATATGTGTGTCCGCTATAGACTAAAAAACGACTGGACCGATTTACGTGCAGGGAAAAAGGGAGAAAGGGAAAAATAAAAAAAAGGAAAAAGGGAAGAAGTGGAAGATGGAAAAAAGAAAAAAAGGGGGAAACGGAGAAAGGGAAATAATGGAAAGGAAAATGGGGTGATGAAAGGGAAAGGGGGAGGAAAGGGTTAAATAGGGAAGGGAAAGGGAGTATGGTAAACATGAAAATGGTGAAAGGGGGAAAAGGGAGAAAGGATAAAAGGGTAAAACGAAAAGGTTATATTTTCTGAAGTTCCGTAATGTTCATTTTGTTAATATTTTATCAAACTTTCAATTGTGTTCATTTAATCTGTATATATGCTCAAATCTAGCATAGCAAAGCATTGCGGTGTTTTCTAGTTTAAAGTAAAATACAAAATTTGTCACAATGAACATTGGTCCTAACTTATTGATTCCAAGCTTTGTTCAATATTTTTAGATTTACTAAAAATACTTAGAAGTTTTATTTTTATAAAACATTCTTTTTTATGGCTGTTAGTAGATAATTTAAATTTTCAAGTTCTTTGTTTTTAATATTCAATTTACAGATGTGAATAAATACAGAGCACGCCTTTTTACGATGACGTCTTGTGGATAGTATATGAGTATCAAGATTTATCCAGTGTATGTTAATTTGATATTTACTGAAGAGTATTAAAATAATAAATTTATACTTCATAATGGATTATATTTGATTAATCTTGAATTACTTTATGAAAAATATGGAATTACGTATATTAAAGCGTTTTTTCATTTATCTGATTCAGATAAATTATACTATTTTATTTAATTAGCATATGTAGTTTATATATAATTTATTTATATATTTTATAATAGTTTATCTCGTGTAGTATTATGAAAAATTCATGATAATAATTTAATTCAATTACTAAATACCAATAATTTAAAAGGTAAGATATTGTATTATGTTAACATTTAAATGGGAAGTACCATTACCAAACCTGTATGTTTTTATGCTTATATTTATAATTTACTTTTTTCATTTTTGTAGTTTTGAAGATTTTTCTTCTTTTGACAAAGTTTTCATCAGTCTTGTTACAAATTGTTAATGGATCAGAGGATATTTTTAGCTGAACTTTGGCTGATATAGTTTGCATTAGTTATTCATGAATGAAGTGATATGAACGTTTTATGTAATACAAGGTTGATTAGCTGATAAAGTTGTGATGGTGGGATTTTAGAATAGCTATCTTACAGGTTTTATTTTGTGGTCTTCATCTAAGAATATTCTCTCTATCCAAAATTCTGTTTAATAAAACGTTAATTCTGGTCCCTCTAGTTTATATTTTTTAATGATCGCTATTTGCTAATTTATTGTTTGTTATAGAGATCTCACTTATTAATCTGATGCACAGATTTCATCACATTTACTTATTAAGTGACCTTGATTACGATAAAAAATAGATAAAGTTTCATCAGACAGCTCTAAAATTTGTTAACCATATAATCTAACTATCCTCCCGCTTAATTTACCAATCATACTGCTACAAGTCCTTCTTTACTCAACTAATAGCTATTAACGATACAGGTTATTTTGTTACTCGCAGTCACGTATATATGTTTTTGGAATCACAGCCTGAAATTTAATTAACGTTGTTTTACAGACTAAATTGAATCTCATCGAAAAATATTTTTCTTTAATAGCGATTTCAAACATTTTAAAAAGAGGGTTGAATTGATGATGCATTTGGAGTTCCTTGACTTGAAAGCTACGTGTGAACGATCTGAGAATAAATATATCAGCATTTTAACATCTTTTCTGTTCTTTCAAAAAGCACGAAATTGAATATAATATTTATTTAAAAGGAAATCCATTCCTTCCAACAGAGACAAAATTACTCAAATAAGGCGGACGGGATCTTATTCAAAATGAATTAGTTTACGAAGAGCTTCATATAATGCTTCGTTTCCAATAGCATTGAAGGAAATGAAGAATATCACGTGGGAGGACGAGAACTATTACATTCTTTCTGAGGAAGTGTATTCAAACATCGATAAAGATTAAGTCAGTTAATACAGGGAAACTGTACGATAAAGAAAAAAAAATAACCTTAAATACCAAAAATTACATATGGGTGATTTTAGTGTAAATTGAAGACAATATGTCGATACTTTGATGCCTTTTCTCTCCAAAAGCTTTCAGTTTTAACAGTATTGATTTTATTTAATAAAAGTTATATAACGATATTCATAAATTATCATTTTTTAATTTTTTTGATATACATTTTTCAGTGACTTTTGAATTTATTTAATCAAGAAATTGCATATAACATTATTTAAATGATAAGCTTATAAGGTAATGAAAAGCTTAATTAAAAATTTATGCAAAGAATTTTTTTTATTCAATGAAATTTGAAATTATTCGTCTTATTCTGGTAGTTTTTGTTTAAGAAACCACCACTTTGTAAAATCATTCTTCAAAAGTAGCTTAAAAAATCCAATTTTAGAAAATAAAATTCTAAAATGCAATTATAATTTTCAAATATTCAATTTTTGAAACAGATTACGTAGATAAAATCCTTTGACTTGGCACACATTTAAATCCTTTATGAAACATTTAATTTTTTACTAAAATTAATAAATACTAAGTTAAAATTAAGGTAAAAAAAACATAGACTATTTTTTGTTAATGATACATTTTCTTATAATTATTCTTTGTTAGTTAATTTTTTTGTATCTTTAAATAAGCTAATGCCTATAAAAAAAAGTAAATAATGTTAACTAGAAATATTGATCATCTTGGCTTATGAAAATATTATACCCGAAGTACAATACCACAATTCTACTTGATTTGAAAAAATGTGATATTTAGGTAGATTTCATAAGCTACCCATATAATGAGTACCATGATTCGACTTCATGAAAATTTTGACATGTGTTTGCATTTTACATCCCCCAGACCCCAAAACCACCGTCAGTTCAAAATTTTATATATACATATAAAATATTTCACTTTCTTGTGGACACAATAACTGCCGTAATTTTGTGCCAATCACTTTCTAATTCATACATAAAATATAAAAACCCAAAAGGTCTAGTTCGGTAATGGGCAAAATCGGATCATGAGGATGAAAGTGAGGGCTTTTTTCGAAAAAATAACAATCGCAATTAATTTCTTATTAAGTAAACTCGGATTCGTTTAAAATTCCTACTATTCTTTGGATAAGAGCCTAAAACTTATCTAAGTAAGGTTTTTAGATATCACCAACCATTGGCCCAGGGAGTGGAAAAAATGGGGTTTTGAAGACAAAAAAAAATCATACCTCCCTTAATAGGCACAGTATTGAATTCGTTTAAAGTGGTCGTTATTCCTCTAAACATTACCTAAAACCTGTGTCTGAAACAATGTTTGATATGACCAACCCTTTGGCAAGGGATGAACAAAATATTTCTGGAATTGGAAAAATACGGGACTTTTCGTATGCTAAATATGTGAAACTTTTTTCACATGCAACCATTGTCGATTTGAGTAAATTTGAATTTTTTCTTAACGTTAAGGTGGAAATGTTTTTTATTCCCTACTTAGCACCGGTGTAATCTAACTCCGCCTTCCGGCGTGCCAAAAGGGATTTTTTCAATTATTCTGTTCCAAACCAAAGAGAATAATAATTTTTCTTTTCTTTCCGGCTTACAACAACAAATATTGTATTTTCTATTCACATTAAATAATACAAAGTATTTTTTATACAAAATAATCAGGCCCCTTTTTTTTAGATATCTTTAAGGTAAAATATTATTTTTTAAGTTTAAAGTTAATAAACCTGTAGGAAAGTAAACTACACAAAATTTGTTGTAAGATAAAATAAATATTAATTTAACTACTTGCGAACGTCTGGAAAAATTAGAAACAAAAAATAAGCGTTAAATGTTAAAAGAAAAGAAAAAAATAATTATGCCAAGTTTAATTACTAATGGCATGGTACTCGTATAAGTATAAGTTAAAATGGATACCTGGATTGAGATTTCTAAAAATAATTTAAAACGTTATAAACTGAAAATATATCGTCAGCCTAGATCACTAAAATTTTGCAGTTTTAAAAATTATGAACGTTCTTTAATTTCGGAGCGATTAATTTTTTCCAAATGTTTTCTGTTTTCTTCAAAATATTTTATTTGAAAGTAATCCATTAGGCATGCGATACGCATAACAATGCTTACAGAAATAATATACTCCCTTTTAGGAACGTATTCATTTACCTGCTTTAAAAAAATATATTAGTACAGGAGGATGGGATAAACAGTAAGATGGAAAGAAAATAAAAGAGAGATGTTGAAAGAGTAAGGCATCTATTACTTTCTTTATATTAAGAGTTTTCACGCATGCGTCGCCTCCACTTCACCTCACTGAAGAGGAGAACCGTTCGTAGTGTTAGAGGTGGCACTACAAGGAATAAAAGAATATAAAAGTAAAGCTTGTACACTCAGCCTACACTCCTCCACTCTAAATTACTTCTTCGCCCAACTATATTCTTATCCTTATATTTTGTGCCGAAACCTGTCACCTGCATAAAACGCAAAGAGAATTTAAAGCGCAGCTTCTGTAGCATCACTTTCATTATTTGCAAGATTTCATTTTACTTTTTTTTTACTTATTAAAGTACAAATTATTAATAATCAGAAATAATAATTAAAGATAAAATACGAATTTAATCTAACGTGAATTCATATTATTTATGCATTTTTTCGTGTGTTATTTTTTATTGTATTTATTAATGTTTTTCTCCAAACTTCAAATTTTCATATTTATACTTTCTTAATTCAGATAAGTACAGAGAAAACACGCTTATTTTATTAAATAGAATAAAAAATTTGTTTTTAATATATAATGAAATGGATACGCAGCAAGCTATCAACTGTAGTCACTGTATTGATTAAGTCTTTCATAAAACAGCTTTATTACTAGCTATTTTTTCTTAATTAATAAGAACGGTAAGTTATAAAAGGGTTGATATATTTATTTAAAATAAAGTTACTTCTCATTTTGTACAGTTACATTTTGTAAGAACGTAACATATTTGCATTCTCTTTTTAAATTAACCTCATCTGTTTCAGCTTTTCTTTTCTTCGATTCTCAGCAAGAGTCTAACCTGTTTTTATTTATTCGACACAAATACCGAGAGAATCTGGATGAGCAACTTGAACGATTTCATGGCCCAATAAATTCTGAGACTGATCAAGATTTTTCCCTATTTGTCCTTAGGAAAATTTAATTTAACGGAGGAAAATTTTTTTTGCAGTATATAGTGGATTTATGGAGATTGATAATTGATGTGTTGCTTCTTTCCTGGATCCAGTCTTTCGGGGATTGAATAAATAGGCGCCTGCTGTTAAGAGGGTATCAGCTGTTACCGTTAATTTTCTGCGGGATTCCTCTGCGAGCTTATAATTCTTTCTCAAAATTCATTTATTTTTCTGTATATTACGGTAATTCATCGTTAAACAATAATTAATTGTTCTCAGTGATAAGTAATTTTCATAGGAACTTCAACTTTTAATCAGCCATCCATTTCTTTCTACGAGGAAACTAGATTTTGTAACCTTTATTACATCTTTGTTCTGAAAGATATTCGGGAAAAATCTCTATAAGTATTTTTTTAAACCTATCAACGAATATCATTTATACAATAAATTTGAATTTGTTATCTGATTTGTATAATTTGTCACAGTAGAATTGAATTATAATTTCTAGTACATAGCTTTTCTTGAACTTTGGGAGTCGACTGGAATATCACGAATATCAAGCAGATTAAATTCTGTTTTCGTTTAAAACTATGAAATTTTAATGATTTTTTCATTCAAACAGCTATAATTATGTATGCTACTATAGTAGCTATATCCATAACGTTAAAATATATTACCGTAAAAAAATCTAAAAAAATTGTCTTCATGCTATTTTTTGTTTCTGTGGTAACAAAAAATACCCTTTTAATTTAAAATAATATATTTTAGATTTAAATCCTTCTTGCAAGTTACCCTTTGCATTTAAAAATAAAAATCTTACTTTTTATAGCCTTTGCTATTTAGTAATTCTTGAAAATTTTTTTTAAACTATTTAAACCTTATATAACATCCCACTATAGAATTAGCAATTTTATTTTCTTAAAAATTAATTCTACCCGAAAACTTTTCCTTGCGTATGAGAGCCTTTAAATGAAAAAAATATGTTTTTTTCGCAATTTCAAATTTTTAATGGTCAAAACATATTTTGTTAAAGTCACTAAAATAACTTAATATTCCTCCCCTGATAAGGCTTTCAACTTTGTAAAATATGGTTATAATTTCTACCGTAAAATTTGGATAAAAATTTGAAATCAATTTTTTAAGGCGGAATTGATTCAAACCCACATACATCTATACCATCATAATGTGTACTTATTCAACGCTGCCGTAAATTTTTTTCTATGTCCTTTTTGCTATCAAATTGTAAGACGAATGGAATATTTTTACAGAAGACTGGTTTTAAGTGATAAGGAAACTGGATAAAATATTCTTAAACATTAGAAATATTTTTCAAAATAAAATCCATAATTTGCCCAAGGGGGTGGGGAGAAGTTATTCAATTCATTGCCGTCTTTTTTTAGCCGATATTAGTTTCATTAATTCAGTGGGCAATTTAATATTTTATAGGTGTAGCAAATTACTTTACTTCAATATTTTGTCTTGAAATTATTAAAATCGACTCGTAATTTCAGAGAAAATATCCGCGTGAGG
Source organism: Lycorma delicatula (assembly GCF_047948215.1). Lineage (NCBI taxonomy): Eukaryota > Metazoa > Arthropoda > Insecta > Hemiptera > Fulgoridae > Lycorma > Lycorma delicatula. Next base: position 280,203,736 of record NC_134455.1, on the reverse strand, counting down.
ATTTATTATTTCTTGCATAGTAAAATATTTCCTCATTCCATTATAAAGTTTCACTACAATCTAAATAATGTTCCTCCAATTGCTCTACCAAATTCAAGCTATAAGAAAACTTTTTTCAAGAAAAAAGAAGAGCTCTAAAAATTATGTATTTTAATAAGTTATTTCATTTATTTGTCTAAAACGTTTTTACTATTAATTGAAGATATTTTGAGGGTAGTTCACTGGAATGTGAAAAAAATTAAAAATTGCTATTTTGTTTTATAAATAACTAGCTGAAAGAAACTAAAAAAAAAGATAATTATTTGAGATATTTGAGAATTAATAAATTTAATCAAATGCAGTTATGCATGTTTTCGTTAACACTATTTAAAATACTTAAGCAATTAACAGACTATTGATGTGAAAGTAATATTCGGAAGAAATCATGCTAAAGTTCTAATCTGAAAAAAATTAGTTACGTTAGCCAAGAATAATAATTTAATTATTTTACCGTATGATTAACAAATATTACCTTTACTAGTGAAGCATTATACGAATTTAATTCATATATTTTCAACCAGCTTGTGCGTTGATCTCTGACTGGTGATTATACGTAGTAGAAACGTAATAAGCCGTTGTAATTTTTTTAAACTATTTAAACCTTAAATCACATCCCACTATAGAATTTTTTTTTCTTTCCGTAGCAGAGGAAAAAGCTGTGCTAGCCGCGATAGTGCGGGGCTCTCACCCGCTAAAAAAACCTCCCCTTCTACCATACAGGGGCCGGATCTAAGCCATATGGTATGTACAGCCCCTGCATGATCACCCAGGCACTCTACTATCCGAATCCGTGTGACCGGAAGGCGACCCCAGGGGGCGATCGACAAGCGACGACTCCGAGGAGCCCCAGCCACCCACTCCCAGAAGCTGGCCTCCCTTGATCACCCGTCAACGATCTCCAAGCCTCCATAGATTCGCATCTACTCAGCCTGCCGTCGCCTCTCTTCATTGGCCTTCTCTCGTATCATTGATGTGATCGTAATCGAGACACACTCCCACTTGTCGCTATTGCTGAGCATTACCTCAATTATATTGTTGGCCCCCTCCACACCCTGACCCTCGGGCACTACGCGGAAGTTGCGCCATCTAGGGCAAAAAAATACTACATGCTCTGCTGTATCCAATCCGCCGCAATCGTGACAGCGACTTGTCTTGATCTGCCCATCCTGTACAGGTAGTCCCGAAAACATCCATGTCCAGACAGGAACTGGGTGAATTCGTAGCCTGTATTACCATGCTTTCGCTCCACCCAGTTCCTGACGTCTTGTATGAGCCCATAAGTCCACCTTCCTTTGTCCGAATCTCGCCATCTGTCACGCCAAGCCATGTAGAGACCGTCAATTGCCTCCTTTCTGTCCTCTCCATTCACTATTGCAGCTCTCATATGCGCTTGTAAGTCTATGGGCGGTACTCCAGCTATAACCGAAGCCGCCTCGGCGCTGATCGTACGATACCCTGCGATGACTCGTATGTTTAGACTACGTTGTTGCATAACCAAACGCCTCACGTTCCTTGCCCTCGACAACGCTCCCAGCCATACAGGAACTCCATATAACACTACAGAAGAGTACACACTGGCCAACAGTTTCCTCTTACCCGTCTGAGGACCGCCCTTATTTCTCATCATGTTGCTCAGCGCCTTCACCACATTTTCGCCCTTTCTTACAATACAATATCTTGGAGTAAACTTCACAGATTATTTTACTATCAAAATTATTTACATTAAGTTGTTGACTAGATTTCGTAGATTCTTAATGAATTGAATATATATCATAAATAAAGTCTAATGAAAGTAAGATCCTCTGTGATTTGAGGTACATCCATTTTCAGCGATTGAAAAAACTGATCCTTCACCATTATTTGAATGAATTAGGTTTCAAAATATACCTATTATTATTTTGTAAAAATAAATGTACAGCTCAATTGACCGTGTAAATATAATACAATGAATATTTACACGCATAATAAGGAGTGTAAGTATTATTATTTATACGCATTAAAATATTCTTTACTAATTCTTTCACCATTTTCTCTCTTCAGCGTGAAACAAAAAATAAACATTAATAATGTGTGATTTGTGTGCGCTAATATATATTATAGGATTGTGGTACTGAATATCCGTAGAAATAATTTAGTCCATTTCATCAATGGAAATATTAACTACTTTCTTTTATTAAATAAAATAAAAAATAATTTAGTAATATATCCCATAGGAATTAGGTAATAGAAATATTTCCATTAGCAGTATGTGAAATGTGATATTGCATAAAATTAATGAAAAATTTGTAAATCCTTTAAGACGGAACAATACGGTGATTACCCGTAAACAATGTTTCATTTCACAAATGCGAGTACTCTCTCACTAACACATTTATTTTTTTTTTGTTTTCTGAACACTTTTACGTTAAGAAAAGTATTTTTTTACTCCCTTCTTGTAGTACAAATTCAAACGTTGGTCGATAAAGGATATTACGTTTATATAAATGTTTAACATACAGCTTACTACCCATTATATAAAACAAAAAATTATTTCGTTAAATATTGCTTAACTGTTCCATCGTTACATCTTAAAGAGCTATTAATTATTCATTGAGCTCATGTTACGGTACGGGTAATTTACTGAAGATCAAATTTATTTATTTGATAAGAATAAAAAGGGAAATTCTGAATAATATTTTAACTAAAAGTTTATAGAAATGTAATAAGAAATAGTTCAAATAAAAATAATAACTTTTTTCCACGGTGTTTAATTTATAATCGGTTTAATTTATAATATAATGAATATTTACACGAATAATAATGGGTGTAAGTATTATTTATACGCATTATAATATTCTTTACAGCCTATCGTTTTTGAGTTATGCAAGATACGTACATACATACATATATAGACACCACGCCGAAAATGGTCAGAATGAATTAAGGGATGGTCAAAATGGAAATTTCCGTTGAAATCTGAAAACAGAAATGTTTCCGATCACAATACTTCCTTTCCTTCGTAAAAGGAAATAAAAAATGTCATGCTAAGAGATGTTTCCATTAAAATTTCTCGAAGAATATATATGCATTTGCATACATATCTTATATACATAAATATATAATAACTATTAATAAGTACAATCAAAAATAACTCTAAAGGAAATTGATAAACTTCAAAACATAAAAAGCAAAGAAAGTACTAAAAAGTAGTCTTATTGATCTCACACAGAGTAACTAATCAAACAATAAAAAGGTGAAACAAATCAAAGAACGAACAAAGAAATGTAAGTGGCGAAACGAAATGAAGAATTTCGACAATGCACAAAAACCTACGATGGCTGATTACCGTCAAATATCGGATAACTTCTGATCTAATATATGCAGTCGCTTTAGCCACCTTAAGTGCTTGCTGTTATTCAGGAGGTTAACCGGAAGCCAGTTTAGATGTTTTTTCAGTCAATGTCGTATCTGGTATTGAATCTGCCGTATATCTTCTTGACCGGTTTGCAATTCCAGATATCGTACATTTCAGTGTTCTGCAAACTAAGGATCTTATATTTCTGTTATATTTTTCTACAGTTTATTCTGTAATCGCTGTATGACTTCGATGTTACTCTCACTTGTCATGACTCTTAGTTGGATTCCGTAGGTCTAAATCGGTTTCAGGACCGTGAGTAAAGTAATTGTTACGAGTAAATTGCTTATTAGTTAATGATAGTTGACTGGGATTACTTCAAGTGCGTGCGACTAACCAAACTTCTCAGGAGTGATCGACTTGAGACTGAATAGGACTACACCTCATTCCATTCATACATATTACCCTCATCATCCTCTGAAGTAATACCTTATAGTGGTCCGGAGGCCAAACAGAAAAAAAGGATAATGATTGTTGCGATCCCCTCCCTAACAACTAGTACATCTCCCTGAACTTAATTTGGTTAGCTGGCATCTCTCCCAACACCACCCCATTCGGTCGCCCTAGAGCATAGACCAAATGTCCGTACAAAAAACGGCTACTGTGACTCTGAAACGGTATTGCGACCTCGTTCCTAAATGCTCCTGATGAGCTACATAACTGCGTGAGCGGATTAAGCAGGATGCCGTACAGCAACAGCTTAAGTGTCCCAACCGCTCACTTGTCAACATTAAAACTAGATCGGGGAGGCGCTCCCCTTGTTACAAATTTAAAATTAAATGGCCTGTCCACCATTTAAAACGCTTGGAGCTTATTATTGGTAGGTGGCCAGCCGTTGTCTCAAGAAAGGATTCCTACAGCAGAGCTTCAGGTGTCATTTTTAAATTATACAACGCTTAAAGTTAACGAAGACAGTTGAACATAGCAACCTCATCAAGGAACTCCCACACGGTCCGACAATGCGGCTATCGCCACCCTGACTCGCCGTTTGTGAGCGGCCAAGTTTCCCCCTGACCTCTAAGTTCCAGGGTGGCTCGATATCTGACCCCCCCAAGAACGGGGCAGTCGAACATCATATGCACGTTCGACTGGACCTCCCCGCAGACACACAACTCATCAGCCACTAGGCGAAACCGAAACAGATATTGGTTCAGATTCACATCGTCGGTGAGCACCTAGGCACCCGACGTCCTTAAGAACGAACTCGATGCATACCATCCCCCCAGATCCTGTATAAAATTATACAAGGATGTTCCCTTAGTCGTGGTCAAGCTGCCATGCCTCCATCGCGAGGCTCCATATCCTCTTCCGCAGACGGAAGATGGGCAACTGTACGAAATTTTGATTCGGTGCATTGTGATCACCGTTCCGCTCCGGTACTAGCCCAGCACAAAACCGCATTCCAAATGCCTCGGCCACCCGCCCTCTTCGCAACTTCCACATGACTGCTCGAACTTTCACCACTAAATCGATTGGGAGAGCCTTTCCCAATACAGTAGTAGCCTCGTAGGAGGGTGTTTTAAAAACACCAGTGCATACTATCATGGCTATACACTGGGCATTCCTTAAATTTTGAAGCAGTGCTCTGTTTCTTTCCACCCTATGCGCCCAAACTGGCGCCGCGTATGCGATCATAATTTCGAAGACGCCTCGGTACACCTAGTACATTAGGCGGCCCGACAGCCCGTAATCCTTCCAAGCAATCCTAAGCTTGTGCATCACAGAGACAGCGTCCGCCGCAACTTACTTAATATGGTTACTAAAAAGCAACTTATCATCAAACAAAAAACCTAGGTACTTATGAACCCTTACTCGGCTGATTACACAGCCTTTATGTTTAATGTGGGGTTATCGACTGCTAGATAATTTGTCTCGACCCTTCAGAAGCATGAACTTCGTGTTGGGCACAGAAATTTTTAAATTTTGCATTCAATCCAGCCCTCAGCGGTTGACAAAGCCGCCTGCGCTCTACTTTCCAGCTGTGGTCGTGAATTGTCACGAACTAAAAGGAGACAATCATCGGCGAAAGCCTGGGCCGTGACTCCTTCTGGGAATGACAACCTCAGAAATCCGTCAAACACCAGGTTCTACAGCATGGGACCGAGAATGGAACCCTGCGGGCTTCCCTTGGTGACGGACTTTTCCACAACTACGTGCGCATTCTTAAACAGAGCCGTAAGGTTAGACAAGTAGGTCCGTACCACGCCCTTCAGAGCTTCGGGAACATTGCAGCACTCCAAATCATAGAGGACAGAACTCCAACACAAGGAAGGAAATGCTGCATCTGCATCTATATCAATAAAAATAGCTAAAACATATTTGCAGTCGGTGCTTTCCACCTCAGCAAGAGCATTTAAGATGAAATCATCAGTGCCAACCCCATTAATGAAGCCATATTGACCTCGATTTAGAAAACAGTTCATATCGATGTTTTCTCAGAGCCGTTCTACAACCAGCCTTTCAAGCAACTTGCCGAGAACCGGCAAGAGGCTGATGGGTCAATAACTGCCGACCTCACCAGGATCCTTTCCAGGTTTCAGGAGCACTCTCACCAAAGCCACCTTCCATCAAGCCGGAAAGCAGCCCCAGCTTAGGCATCCCGTGAACAGTCTGCCAAGCGGCTCTGTTATGACAGGCAATAGATGTTGAAAAATATCCTGGTCAAGTTGGTCAATCCCCGATGCTATCTTCAGTGCCATTCGAGAAACCACTCGGTCTATATCTTCGGGTTCCACGGTCCGAACGCCAGGGAATGGTATTTCACCTGCCCTAACGCCGATTTCCGCTTCACCCTCCGGAAGATCTGGAAACATAGTATCCAGGAACGCCCGGTAAGTCGCCATAGATGTTAATGTATGATCACGACCACCTAACCCGCACCGAACGCTGGATAACACGTGCAATGGCTTCGGCCTGTAACATGTCTTGCCAAGAATCGCGTTGCAACTCGCGCATTGAGTCCTTCCAAAACTTCAGTTTGGCTTCTGATGGCGTGATAATATCGTTACGTCCACGCCGGTAGATCCCGAAGACGCTCAGCGCGCACGTGGTTGACGATGTTCTCCGTTAGGGAGCAGCGCTGGTACCTTATCCTCGCGGATCTCACTCTTGCGCGCAGCACCCTTAGGTCAGAGGACCACCATATCTTGCCGGGCCACCGTCTGCGTTCCACAGACTACGCCCTGGAAAATGGAGTCACGACGGCTCCAGGCACGCTAAGATCAACGGACTGGCTGTTTATGATGGGTCCGTCCATTGGCCTAGGCCGCCGTAGGACCTCATCACAGCCAGTCTTGATGGCCCGGCTGATTAGCTCCGCCATCAATTCCACTTCCTCCCTACCCAACATGCGCCACTGCAATCCTTGCAGGGCAGCATCGCATACACGCCTCAGCCTGTGTCGATCCAGGCCCCTTTGGTTGTAGCGACCTGGATTTGGTGGCCTTAGACCGCCTCCGTAAGCAATATCATAGGTTATAAGCATATGATCGCTCACACTGGCCTTGGGCCAGACAGTCCAACTACCTGTCTTCCGAAGCAAGTCGTCTTTCACCAAGGTGACGTCTATGTAACTTTCTCCCAGTTCGCTGGAGAAAGTTAGCGGCTGCTCTGCATCATTCCTGGCTTCTGCGAACCGTTCGAGACCAGCGCCTCTGGGGTCTGTGAGTAGTGAACCCCAGGCGGTAGACTTGGCGTTTGTGTCCAGAGCAACCAACACTCTGTTGCCCGGGAGACCGTCCAGAATCCCACCCAACTTCGCCAGCAAGTCGTCGATACTCCATCCAAGCTGGAAGTATCCCGACACAAGTACGACATCGAGCGTACCCCTCGTTATACGCACGATGGTGAATCGCTCGTCAGACTACAGGGGCATCCAGAATACACCCAGAGAGTCTGAGCTTACCACAACCGCAGAGAGCGGCCGTCCCCCACGAGAATGTATAATGTTCACCCCATGGAAGCCGACCACCCTATCCGCGATCGTGTACGGCTGCTGGACCAAAAGGAGCTCGAGGTTGTACTCCTCAAGGAGCCTCATGGCCTCACTCGTGGCCCCCGGGAATGGTGCAGATTAATCTGCCCCAGGCACAGGCGTTCGAATGGGCGGCCTTTGAGGTCGTTCTCAAAGGCTTCCTGCCGTTCAGGCGTCGCCATAAGCTGTGTTCTTAAAAGCTTAAGCCCGAGCTATCTCGTACTCCCTGCACTGCCTACTCCCGACCAGGTGTCCAGCATTGCTGCCTTTCACCTGGGCACAGGCGGCGCACTTCGCGGGCGACGATTTGTGAGGGCAATTGGCTGCCATGTGCCCCGAAGCTGCACAGTGGCCACACATTTCCGTCTGCACTCGGCATCGGAAAGCGGTTTGTCCAAAGCCCTGACACTTAAAACATTGGGTTACATCTATATGGTCGACTACCCTACAGGCAGTCCACCCGAAAAACAACCTACCACCGGCCACTAAGACCTGCCGGATCTTAGGCGAGGTCTCGAGTACCCAGTGACTTCTCGGGGAATCCTTCCTCCCTGAACTTAATGTTAAGCAGCGCCCTTTTGTCCCTGACATGAATCATCCTTGTCAGATGGCGATCAAGATGCAGTCCTAGGTAACACACGCTGTTAGCACGTGGTATGAAAACGCCATTAAGTTACTCCACCTCACTGCAAACATAATATGCGTAGACTTTGCCAGATTAATCTTTTCCATTTAGCTAGCCATTCGTTAATTAGACTCAATAAAGTTTTCAGTTTAGCAGAAGCTACGATAGGATCGGCATCAACAGCCGAAGAGACTGATGGTAGGAATTACTCGCCTTTCCTCAAAAATCCGCCATAACCTTTGAAGAAGTAATTTTTCAGTCACAACAACACAAAACTCACGAAACATTATATAAACACAACTTATAAAAATTATACTTACTTATGTTATAATCATAAAAACAAAAATAACAGACGGATATAGTTTTAAATATAGACGAGCCTTCAATCCTTTTATTTATACATGAGACTTTCTTTATAAAAAATCTCAAGCTTAACCGGGATTCGAACTTAGTAATTATCCAGGAGGTGGACATATACACGCATCCCTTTACATAGAGTAGAGTTTTTAAAAAAGGTTTTAAGTTTCGTGATGTAATTAAAATTAACAAAATAATCTGCAAAACTTTTAGTTTAATTGGTTTACGTTAAAACATGATATGTGAATTATAAGTGTGTCTGTAATATGGCGTAATTATTCATAGAAATCAATTTGTTTAATTGATAAAGAAACTGGAAAAAAATCCTTTAAATGATATTTTTTGTAGAATAAAAAAAAATATTTTTTTTAATAAATATATAATAAACCGTGCATTTTTTTATATGTAGGAAAAGAACTCGGATGTAGTATAAAAAGATAAAAAGACACTCCGAATAAATAATAAAAAATTAGTTCTTGCTCAAGTGTGTATGAACGTAGTTTTGTGGGTGTACATACGCACGCGATTTGTCACGTGCTTTTCAAGTAATTCGTTTCATAGCGATGTATGGCAATCATTTTTCATTATTTTTAATTCACTGGGAATATTGTAATCTACCTTGCACCTTAAAATAAGAATTTTTTTTTTTTTTTTTTTAAGGATGAAAGGTATTAAATAGAAGAGGCCTGCTACGCGTGTTTTACTGAGCTGAGTGGAAAGGACTTTTTTCGGGAGCGTCATTACCAAAATGGGCTTGGAATAATAGCAGCAGGGAGAATAATGAACAGCTGAGTTGAGCTTCATCCATTTCAGAGATGAATACTTTATAGCTTTTAAAAAAAAATAAAAACAAGAATTTTTGAAAGGTAGAACCCACTTGAGACGCTCGCAGTTATCAAACTGGGGCACGTTAATCCCGTGTGGGGGCATTCAACCCCGCCTGCCGCGTCTAGTGCCGTGACCCCGTTTGACCTGAAAGTTTATTCGGCTAGACAAGCCAAGTTACCCCTCTGCTACACAGCTTAGCCGGGCTGGGGTTTGATCACGTGACAGTTGAACAGACAACCGAAATCCGTTCTAACCTCGCCGATCAAGCTACTAAAATAGTGCAAACATAGAAAGACACGTCCAATTATAATCACTTTAAGTAGATTTATTTTTTAATCTAATTTCCATCATGATATTAGAGCTCTGTTATTAAAAATTTGACTTTATATTTAGTAATGTTCTATTTATAGCTGCGTTTTGTAAAGTTATTTAAATAAATTAAACTTTTAAGTTTTAACTCGTTAAGGATTTTACAGTTGTTTATCATTAAAATTTAAAACTTTTTTAACGTATATTTAAGTAACCTTTTATTCGTAAACCTAATGTATTGATCATGTAATCTCTTCACGGATCGGATATGAAAAAGTTACTATGAAGAAATGACATGTAGCATTACAAATTGAATATCGAGTTCACGTAAAATGGCCGATTGTGATAAATTGAAAAAAAAAAGTCTAGCTGAAAATTAAACCCGGGACTTTGTTTACCAGGTTTCCATCAGGTTGAAAAAACGAGGCGACATCAATTTAAATCATGGGATATAATCTGATATATTATAGGTAGAATATGATGCATTATAAATAGTACAGTAAAGAAAAACAAAATTTTTATTTATTTACCACCATTTTTCATCTGATTGGTCATTCTCCATACTTATTTGGGGTAAAGAAAGGTTAAACACACACACACACACACATACAGATATATATATATATAATAATATTATGTAAATTGTATAAGAATATTCATGAATGAAGTCTGTCTCTTTGTTGACATTATTTCATAATGGTTTTTCCGTTTTCAGTAAAACATTAAATGGTGAATGTCAAACTCAGATCAATCTTAAGTAATACGCAATTTCACGTGCACGAGGTTTTTCTTGCGCAATTGTAATATTTCGATATCTATTTCGTAAAAAGGCAGAGCAGTATTTCTGGTGTTATAGTGTCATATTTGTTGAAAATTGAAATATGGTGCAATTTTATTTCTTCTCAATCTAAATTAATAAAATGCAGAAATTTCGAGTCTTTTTTAACAATAACATAGAAGATTCTTCTTTTATATGTTGTAATAACTGAGAAAGTAAATTCCCGAATAATAAAAGTATTGATAAACACACCTCTTCAAATTCAATTTGTAGGCTATATTATTCAGAAAAATAATTATCAAGAAAAAAAATGATACCATCAAGAAAAAAATTTATTAAAAATAATTCATAATTTTTTACGAATGTACGCTTAATAATTTTGTAGTCAAGAATTATTGATCTACTTATCCTTCACCACAATTAGCGGGAGGCCACAGCCTCCAAAATTTTCCTCACAATGATTGTTGTTTATTTTACATGAAAATAAAAAAATCCAAACCTAGAGAGCCACGATTTTCTGTTGGGATTTCCTTCCAATAAGTTCGCAATTTTAGCCCTCAAACAATTGCCTTCCTACTCACCTAAAATGATAGGATTTGCTGAAAATGACAAATTTTTTTCAGTAAAAATTTACTGTAAACATCGGGTTGGCATCATTGTTAACTCCAAAACACCCAGCCAGTTATTTACCAAAATTTATAGCCACAACGATCGCAGGCTCGTAAGAAAACTTACAGACTCCCGATACAATTCTTTCATATGTAATAAACTTATGTACTTAACAAAATTAATAATGACGTACTACCAAAATATTGCATTAAATAATTTAAAAAATCCATTGTGGACAACGTATGATTTCCTTGTACGCTTATTGAATTATACTTACACATTTATTTTTTTTTAAATGTAAAGTACATAAAATATTATTTCATTAAAAACTTCTCATATTTTTTATTTTTATTTTTTTGTTAATATTGAATTATAATTCATCATAAATGTTGTTTTTTTATATATATATATCTATATTTAATGAGAGGTCATAATTATTAATAAATCAATATATTTAAATTAAAAAAAGGAGATGATCTCTATTTATTTAGCGTATGGCACCAAATCACAACACCAATTACATCTCGATTCCCCCCGAGGGGAGAAGAACCCACCTCGTAGCGTGTCCGGTCGCTACACCACCCCCTCCGTTCAAAGCCAGCAGTGGCTTTAACGGAGGGCTTCTTCTCGCCCTCAAACTGATGCGCACCACAGCTTACAGTTCAGGCCCCGCAGAGATGCCACCGATGCAGATGCCCCGAGGGACATCTACATCGGTAAAAATTCACCCCGAGATAGATTTAAATGTTTTTGCCTTCAGAATGAAGACAACGGACACCTGCATCTACCACGTCGCCCTCAAGAACTAAGCTACAAAACCTAACCGCGGAAAGAAGACCCCGCGCCTAGATCCTACTATAAAGAGCCACTATCTGAATGTCTCACTAACAACCTCATTAATAAACTTCCCACTAAAGTTTAAACATCGAAATTTTGACCTAGTTCCCTTAAGAACCCCGCTTAACACTCTAATGAGTTTCTATCTGACTCCGTTCCGGTCTGCCCGGGATAGGAGAATAAACGCCTACTCCCGTACAGCTCCATCGCGGAGTCCCGCGTGACATTCACCAACTTTCGCAATTGCCGCCAAGACTCCCCTACGTACCACCTAAGCAGCACCCAGAGAAGCCCCGCCGACAGTGACTTTATCTCAAAAATGCCCTCGTCGGAGCGCGACCGCACCCGCCGGGCAAGAATAATCCCGCCCGCCGACAACGGCCGCAACTCCGCCGACAGCCTGATTCAATGCATACCACCAATACATCTTACCGAGGCACGCTGCCTAAGCGCCTACCTTCGGCCAGTCAACTGCCCAGGCGGTCCCTAGCGACCCAGGTTCCTATCACCTACTAGATTCCCTCGGCGGTCCTGCTCAGGGTGAGGAAGCGAAGGAAGCCAGCAACTATTTTCCACTCTCTACGAGTCCTCCAGTTGACTCGTAGATCCAAAACAGAGTTTACTCTCTCGAGTTCCCTAGTAACTCTGGTACGTTCAGCTTCGTACCGGGGACATATGTATAGGACATGGTCCACAGTGTCATCGACCCTACAGTCCGGACAGAAGCAGGAATCAACCAACCTAAACTTAGCCAATTTGTCCCTAAATGCACCATGTCCTGAAAGGAACTGAGTGGTATGCCGATTGGGGGATACCCAGCTAATCGCTCGCAACTCTCTAACATCGGGGAATATACCATGCGTATAACGACCTGTCAAAGAAGTGTTCCACCTATCTTGCCAAGAGTCAAAACCTTGGTCTTTGATCTCACGCATACGGCTAGTAGTGAGAAGGCCAACCTTCCTAACAACATACCGCTGGCTACGTTCCGTAGCCGAAATATCCGCAGGTTTGATGCCTGCGATCACAGTCACTGCCTCTCGCGAGACAGTCCTGTAACCACCGACAACCGCTAACAGAAGAAGACGCTGGGCTCGTAAAATAATGTCCCTATAGCTTTGGTGTTTTAAACGATGAGCCCAGACGGGCGCAGCCTACAACATAATGGCCTCACAAACGCCTTTATAAAGAATCCGCATGGTACGGAAATTCAACCCCCAATCGGGATGGACCGCTCTACGGACGCCGAAGAAAGCAACCTCAATTACACCTCAATTCCCCCCGGAAGGGAGAAGAACCCACCTCGTAGCGTGTCCGGTCGCTACACCACCCCCTCCGTTCATAGCCAGCAGTGGCTTTAACGGAGGACTTCTTCTCGCCTTCAAACTGATGCACACCACAGCTTACAGTTTAGGCCCCGCAGAGATGCCACCGATGCAGATGCCCCAAGGGACATCTACATCGGTAAAGTTCACCCCGAGATAGATTTACAAGTTTATGCCTTCAGAATGAAGACAACGGACACCTGCAGCTACCACGTCGCCCTCAAGAACTAAGCTAGGAAACCTAACCGCGGAAAGAAGACTCCGCGCCTAGATCCTACTATAAAGAGCCACTTTCTGAATATCTCAGATCCGCACTAACAACCTCATTAATAAACTTCCCACTAAAGTTTAAACATCGAAATTTAGACCTAGTTCCCTTAAGAACCCCGCTTAATACTCTAATGAGTTTAAATCTGACTCCGTTCCGGTCTGCCCGGGAGAGGAGAATAAACGCCTACTCCCGTACAGCGCCATCGCGGAGTCCCGCGTGACATTCACCATCTTTCGCAATTGCCGCCGAGACTCCCCTACGTACCACCTGAGCAGCACCCAGAAAAGCCCCGCCGACAGTGATTTTAGCTCAAAACGCCCTCGTCGGAGCGCGACCGCACCCGCCGGGCAAGAATAGTCCGGCCCACCGACAACGGCCGCAACTCCGCCGACAGCCTGATTCAATGCATACCACAAATAAATCTAACCGAGGCACGCTGCCTAAGCGCCTACCTTCGGCCAGTCAACTGCCCAGGCGGTCCCTAGCCACCCAGGTTCCTAACACCTACTAAATTCCCTCGGCGGTCCTGCTCAGGGCGAGGAAGCGAAGGAAGCCAGCAACTATTTTCCATTCACTACGAGTCCTCCAGTTGACTCGTAGATCCAGAACAGAGTTTACTCTCTCGAGTTCCATACTAACTCTGGTACGTTCAGCTTCGTACCGGGGACATGTGTAGTGGACATGGTCCACAGTTTCATCGACCTTACAGTCCGGACAGAAGCCGGAATCAACCAACCTAAACTTAGCCAATTTGTCCCTATATGCACCATGTCCTGAAAGGAACTGAGTGGTACGCCGATTGGGGGATACCCAGCTAATAGCTGGCAACTCCCTAACATCGGGGAATATACCATGCGTATAACGACCTGTTACAGAAGTGTTTCATCTATCTTGCCAAGAGTCAAAACCTTGGTTTTCGATCTCACGCATACGCCCAGTAGTAAGAAGGCCAGCCTTCTTAGCAACATACCGCTGGCTACGTTCCGTAGCCGAAATATCCGCAGGTTTGATGCCTGCAATCACAGTTACTGCCTCTCGCGAGACAGTCCTGTAACCACCGACAACCGCTAACAAAAGAAGACGCTGGGCTCGTAATAGAATGTCCCTATAGCATTGGTACCGCAAACGATGAGCCCAGACGGGCGCAGCGTACAACATAATGGCCTCACAGACGCCTTTATAAAGAATCCGCATGGTACGGAAATTCAACCCCTAATCGGGATGGACCACTCTTCGGACGCCGAAGAAAGCATCTATTGCCTTCTTCGCCACTTACTGGAGGTGCTCCTTGAAGAGAAGCCTCTCATCAAGGATAACACCCAGATACTTTTGAAGGGTGACATACCTAATTGAACGACCGTCCATCACAACCCGCAGATGGCGAGTTGCAGCTAAACGGCCCTTCAAAAACATCATAGTGGTTTTCTCCGCACTGAAAACCATCTTATGCTGAAGACTCCACAACCGCAAAAGCTACATGCCTGTGCCGCTCTAAGCTCGATCTCAGCACGCGAATTACCCTCAACCAACAGCAGCCCATCGTCGGCATAAGCCACGACACGACAGCCGCCAGGCAAGCGCAACCGCATGAGAGAATCAAACTCGATGGTCCAGACGAGTGGACCTAATACACTGCCCTGCGGACATCCTTTAGACAGGGTCTTTCCTACTTCCGAACTGCCGTCACGAAGGACGACAGTTCTGTCGCTGAAAGAACTCGAGAGAGTTCTAATTTCTTCCTGCGTACAACCACGCTTCTGCAGTTGAAACAAGGCAGAGGGCCACCACAAGTTATTAAATGCCCCGGATATGTCCAAAAAGACACCGAGTACATACTTGCACTCGCTGCCCGAAGCCAGATTCAGGACCATAATAATTGCATCCTCTGTGCTCTTACCGGGTCTAAAGCCATACTGGTCGTCCATCAGCATGTGATTCAAAGTGAGCCTACTATTAATGCGGAGGTAAAGAACCTTCTCGAAAATTTTTCCAACAACTAGTAAGAGCGTCAGAGGACGGTAAGAAGAACTAACGGTGGGATCCTTGTCGCCACCCTTGAACAACAGCTTTAGAATTCCTCGCTTCCAACAAACCGGGAAATACCCGGCGAACAAACACCTATTGAATACCCTAGTCAACGGACCAAGAATTACGGGCAGGGTGCGAACAAGGAGCTCCACCGTGATACCATCATATCCGGGGGCTTTGTTCCTAGCAGGCTACAGATTACCTGGCGGACTTCCGCCTCGGTAATCTCCAAAGACACAGAGTCTGTAGTGAAACCAACAACCGCCGCTCGAACTCTCCGGTGATACGAGGTCTCACCAACCTCGGTATCATCGGGGAGCAGATCGTCCATCAGAAGAGATAGAACCCGATCTTTCTCAACAACAACGCCGTCCTGGGTCGAGAGAGCCGACAGAAGATTGTCCTTTCTACGTTTATGACCAAGAACACGATAGACAACACCCCAAGGGTCTCGATTCCCTTGCTCTTGGACAAAAGAGCGCCAGGAATCTCGTTTAAAGTCCTAATTCTATGAAAATACTCGTTCCTTTTCTGACGGTACTCCGCAAACAAGGCCTCGCGCCGGTCAGGATCACGCGCTCGCTGTGCGGCTCTCCTGAGTCGGCCCACGGTCTGTTTTACCGCAGTCAAGTCCCGAGACCACCAACCAGCTATTCTCTCTCGACCCGTACTCCGGGGGATTGAGAGTTCTGTAGCTTCGACCACCGCAGAAGAGAAATCCTCTGCCAGGTTATCTAATGGGACCTCGTCCAGGGTACGAGTGTACACCCGCATCCTGGCCGCAAGAATGTTCGAAAACTGGGGCCAATCCGCCCGCCTGTGCAGGAAGCGCCCCTGCTGAACAGGGAGGTCCGCCCTATAGACATCGCGCAGCCCACCTATCCACTCAAAGACAATGAGCCGATGATCGCTTTCGCAATCATCGACTACAGACCAGTTCTGAATCCTGCCTGGGATATCCTTGCCTATGGTAATATCAATGTTGGTACCAAGGAAGGTCCTCCGCAATCCCACAGCGCCGGCGAACGTTGCCGACTCGCCGGCGATGTTAAACCCTTCTAATCGATGCTGCGCGATGAAGCCTTCTAGCAATTCTCCGCCGTCGTATGTGATTCCACTGTGCCAAAGAAGCGATTTGGCATTCGCATCAACACCTATAAGAATAGAACGACCCGCTACCAGCCTGATAATTCTATCCCATCTTTCCAAATGTAATTCAGTGGGATCTCTGTAATGAAAGTACGAACTAACCACAACTAGGTCGAAACCATCCACAACAAGCTTAACAACGACATGATGCGTGTCAGAGGCCTGCCGTATAAAGACACTATCAATAAACTTCCTGCACAGAACGGCGGATTTACTTTCACCAACGTGGAACTTATTCCAGCCTGAAAAACCTGGCAGATCACCCTTGACAACATACGGGTGCTGAAGAAGCAAGACATCGAGGCTCCGGTGTTCAACGACGTTACCTAACTCGACTTGGACCGCATAGGCACCCTGGGCATTGATTTGACCGAACCTAACCATCGAGCGAGTTGAAGTAGACCTCAACTGCTCTTAAATAACTACCACACTCCTTGCTGTTGATGGAGTGCCTATTATTTCTGCGTAACCGCTTGCAGTTAACGCAGACCGGAGCCTCCTTCTTTTGCGGACAGTCCTCACGCTTGTGGCCCACTCCACCACAATGCGCGCAGACCGACGCATATTTACAGAACTTGGCCCTGTGGCCAAACCTACAGCACTTGAAGCACCTCTGCACATCAAGGTACTCCTTGACGCGGCAAGAGGCGAAATCAACGAATACCCTACCCTCGGACAAAAACTTCTGGTGGAGACCAGCACCTAATTCGAAAACACCGTGATACCGAGAGGCATCACGCTTTCCGGTCTTGAAGACCAACCTACACTGCTCTTTGAACGCAGCCGCATCCAAATCGGTGTTCTGCTCTCGGATGAGAGACAGAACCTCCTCATCGGAGAGACTCCGCTCAATGTCATAGATTATGACACGGGGCTTCCTCATTCGCTTGGGGTCCACCTTAACCTCAAGCTTCTGCACCGCAGGAGAGTCCTTGATGACCTGGACAGTCTCCTTGTTGTCAGCAACGACGATTAAGCCTTTGCTGGTCTCCCGGATATCACGAATCCTAAGCCGATTCCGGTCACCACGAAGGGCTTCGCGGAAATCGCGCTTCAGTTCCTGACTTGTGGTTTTTGATCCCTCCGCCTTGTTAACAAAAATCACCTCGGGCTTTTTGGCTGCCTTGCTGGCCTCACGTTTGGTCTTCAGGACCTCGGCGTAGCGCCTGGGCTGCACCGGGGCCTGAACGACCACCTTGGGAGCTTTGACCTCTTTGGGCTTGGAGGCCAAGGCCTCGAAACCCTCGCTAACCGCCTCAAAAGCTTCCCTCAGTTTAACAAGCCGAGGGAGAATCTGCTTCCTCACTCCCGAACTGAACCCGCCCGGAAGCGAGAGAAAATCTACCAAGTAGTCAAGGTCCTCCTTGACTACCTTCAACAACGGGGCAGAACTGCCAGGTCTGCCCTTAGAATTCACAAACTCCTCGACTGCAGGGGAGGACTGCACCTGGGTGGGTGCCCCTGTGTCTATCGCCTCGCTGACCTCGTCCTCGCCGCTGCCTCGTCCTTGTCAATGGCACCGGCGCAGGTTTCCTCTTCCGCCTGGACTTCTTAACTTTGAAATCGGACATGGCCGAAGTTTCGCTAGCTGAACTAACCAAGATGTCTCGCTGTCTCCTATTTACTAAGTTGGGCAAGCCCACGATGTGACGACTGCCCGCAGCGAGTGCGGGCAGCTGGAGACCCTTACGTTCTCCTGTCACGCTACGTACCTCTTCGCCGCTAAACACCAATTACAGTCAAAATTACAAAGATTTAACAAATTAATATATGCTACTGATTCTCGAGTCGCCATCAAGAAATCTTCAGGATTCCCTTCATAAGCCGTCCTAGGGAAAACTTCTGTGATTTGTCTAACAGTTTGATTTTCACCACACTCACAAAGGGGCGTCGGTGTTTTACCCCATTTATAAAGGAAATAGGCACATCTACCATGCTGAGTTCGTATTCTGTCTAGTGTTGACATGGTCAACACTTGCCACGTAAGACATGGGTCTTACGTGGCAAGTCAAAACCCGGCGGTCTTTGAGTAATACATGGGATTTGGTTATTCTGCTTTGTGGTCCATTCTTGACGCCAGGTGTCAGTTAGGTTAAATCCGTCCTCTGTGGCAGCAACTGCTGTTTTGATAGGTGGTTTACTAGACCGAAGGCGACTACGATTGGCATCTTCAATGTCCTCATTGAACTTATATAAACCTACCTTTTTGGTAGGTTTCAATTGTACATAATCTTCTTGTAATCTCTTACAAGAGCATTCATACAGCGCAGGTTTGGGAGTGATATGTGGCTCAATACCGGGAGCCATTCCACAGGAGTAAAACCGGCAATCATTCTCATAGTGTTATTAAGTTTAGCATTAATGCTATGAACATAAGCGTTAAGCCACACTGGCGCACAATATTCAGCAGCCGAGAAGAACAGGTTTAGAGCCGACGTGCATAAAGTGGTAGCCGAAGCTCCTCACATTGTTCCACAGAGCTTTGTATAATTTCTCTGCAGTTTTCATTAGGTGCACCTGAAATGAAACCGGTCTATTAAGTGACAAGCCTAGGTATTATGGTTTTTATTGTGGAAGAATAAAATTCTTTCAATAAATTGTATTCTCGAATAGAATTTTAAGCTCCCTATTAGCAAACTTGTTACTCAGATGGAAGCATGACATCTGTTTCACTAGCATTTGGTTGGAGCCGCCATCTCCGGAAGTACCTTCCCAGTTTCTCCAGGTCAGCCATCAGGACCTCCTCCGACTCTTCAAATGATCTACATTTTATTGTTAACAACCAGTCATCGGCGTAGCCATGCTTTCTAGATCTTGTCTCTGGCATGTCCGCAAAATATAGGTTGAAAAGGAGAGGCGCAAGTACCGACCCTTGTGGCAGGCCGTTCTTGAGTTTCCTCGGTGAGCTTATATCGGATCCTACAATAACTTGGAACATTCTGTCGTTCAACATGTTATTAAGGAGGCGAGCTGCTAGTTTGCATGGGATTACACGTAGGAGCTTAAAAATCATGCCTTCTCTCTAGACAGTGTCGAAAGCGGCTGATAAATCAATAAATATAGCAGAGATTTTAATATTTCTTTGGAACCCCGCTTCAATGTGCGTTGTAAGCGAGAGAACTTGGTCGGTGCAACTTCGTTTTGGCCTAAAGCCTTCTTGTTCAATCGGTATAACATCATATATCCTCTGACAGATTCTGTTGTAGATAAGCCTTTCTCGTAATTTATATGTCGCTGATAGCAATGCTATAGGTCTGTAGCTCTTAGGTAATTTTGTTGGTTTCCCTGGTTTTAAAATGGCACCTTCGAGTGCTTGAACTCTCTAGGCTCGCTACCGGTCAGCATTATGTCAGTGAAGAATCTGGCCAACCAAAGATTTGCGTATTTTCCGCAGTTCAATAAAAATTCCGGATCGAACCCTGGTGCTTTCCCTGGAGCAGCATCTTTGAGCGCCGACTCAATCTATTCAAGTGTAAAAGGGTGATCGTACTCATTCTCCCTTACTTTCCTCCTCAAGTTTCTTAGTTCGCATTTTATCTCAATTGTCCGCCCTGTCTCTTGGTGCTCTGGATATTGCCACTATGTGGGATACAACGGTGTTTGGTGAGACACTGGCTTTTGGTCCCTGAATAGGAGATCCCCTTCCTAATTTTCTTAGCAGAGTCCATGCATGACGACTTGAGATCTGCAAATTCAGGCTTCCCACCGTTTCTGACCATTTCCGTTGTCTTGCAGCATCGAAGCTATGGAGAAACTCGTCTGCCACCTCTTGATCGCCCGTCACGAGGAAGCTGCGGTAGAGAAATTCGATATTTTTTGACCACCCTGGGATATATTTTCTGCTCTTGAGGTGAAAAATAGATCGCGGTTATACTCTCGCCTCCAAGACGCTGATTTAAAAGTAAATCAGTCGTTTGCATCAAAGACAAGACTGAGATTCCCATCCTCAGCCCATCTCACCAGAGCCTTACCATTTGCATCACAATCCTTATATTTCCATTGCTCATTGTGGCTATTAAAATCACCCAAGTAGACCGCAGGATGATGTTGTATTTGGATACTGACATTGGCCGTTGATATAGCTGGCCGTTTATAAATATTGGACACTGTTATACTTCCGATTTGAACGACAACATTATGAATTTCATTGTCCTTGAAAGTGGAGATGAGAGTGACGTTTTCTATATCGCGCTTAACGTAAGAAGTAGTAATGCCGTACGCATCATGGTATATGGCACCAAGTAATTCATATCCAGGTATTCTGCCTCTTTTCTGCAATTGTTCCTCAGTGTTACAATGTGTTTCCTGGATTGCAATCAGATCAATATTGTCGTTCTTTAGAAGTTTCGATAAATACTGGCTCTTAGAATAACTTATGCTTTTCATAGTTACGTGGCAAATTCGGATCGAAGGTCCAAGATTTCTTGCTGACAACTCCTGAAAAGGACTGTTGGGTATATCAAGCGACATGGCCTGCAGTTCGTAATACTGTAGGCTTGTGTCTGCGTGGTCAGGGAACCTATCTTCTTGGTTTGTCTGACTGCCAGTATCTGCTAGAATAAAAAATGTTATAACAAATAAGAAATCACCACATATGTATTAAATTATTTTTAAACATATTAAACAATTATTGAAGTTTATTAAATTCAATTAAGAATGATGATCAATTATCTGCTGGTAATATTCACTTATGTGTAATTTACATATACCACAGGATATAATTGTAAACTTTATTTTATGGCATAATTTAGAGATTTCGTAACAGTTATGTATAATACATTACAGCAACATATTATGCATATTGCTGCAAAACTGAAAACTCGCGGCAACAGAATTTATAAGCTGACTGGTAGCACCTGTGGACCGGATACAAGCATAATTCAAACATCATCATTAGCATATTCTGCGGCTGAGTACCGAGCACCTGTATGGTTGAATAGCTTTTATACTTACTGGTAAGGTGGATTGAGTTGAATAAAATCATGAGAAGCTAAGACCACGGATGAGCCCGAGTTCTGATAGCATTCCTACGGAAATTGTTCGTATATTGGTAGAGAAGACCCCGGCGGAACTCCTGAATACCATGAACGACATGTTGTCGGGTGATTACATTCCGATGGAATGGAAGGTGTCCTTCTGGTGTTGTTACAAATGCCAGGTCAGTGGGCTTCCCACCCTTATCGTCCGATCTGCCTGATGAATTCTTTATAGAAACAGTTGAAAAAGATGCTAGATGTTAGGCTGAAGCGAGAACCTGAGCATTGTAGTGGATAGTTGTGCCGTGTTCGAGGCCCTACGGAACAAGCAGGTGGTTGGTGGTATACGGCGAATGATGGAAAGGTATTTAGAAGAAAGAAGTCTGCTTTATAATTCAACGGACTCACAGCTCTCTTTTCTAAACACGTGTGGGATACCTCAAATGTCATTACTTATTCCGACGTTATGGAACCTGGTGTTTGATGGATGCTCCGGTTAAGATATCCTGGAGGTGTTGTACCGGTGGCATTTGCTGACGATTTGGCATTGGTAATAAGAGCGAGGGCTGTAGACGACGTAGCGACAGCGGTCAATAATGCTTTACACCTTGTGCAGCACTGGTTGATGGATAGAGAGCTAACTTTGTCTCCTGAGAAGATATCATTCATCTGTCTGGCTGATAGGCGACCTCTTTCTCCGATCCAGATCACGGTTGGCGGAGCCTTAGTACCCCAAGTGGAGTCGGTATTTGGTAGTATGGCTGGACCGACGACGTACATTTTCCGTACACGTTCAAGAGATATCTGATCGTCCTGGAGCGACGGTGCGGGCACTGAGTAGGCTCCTGGGCAACGTGGCTGGTCCCCGGTCATCCTAAAGAAAGTTGTATGGCCATGTGATCAGTTCTGTACTACTATATGGGATCATTGATTGGTTGAAAGCTCTGGAGTGCGATCGAAATCGGCGGGTACTGGAGGGTGTGTAGAGGTGGATTGCCCTCCGCATCGTTTCGGTTTACTCTTTAGATTAGACTGAGGCAATGTTAGTCACTGCGCGCATCTCTCCGTTTAAACAACTAACCGGGATGAAGATTGGGATTTTTGGAGGAGTGATATGCACAGGCGGTTGATTCAAGAATCGCAGGTCCGCTGGGACCTGTCCTCCACGGGGCGATGGACACATCGTCTGATCCGGCAGGTCGACTCTTGGGTCAACCGCAGGTTTGGTGAGATCACCTACTGGTTGACCCAATTTTTATCTAGCCACAGCGTGTTTCGAGTATAATTACATGTCAGGAGGAAAGCCGGCGATCCCTTTTGCCTTTCTTGCGGAGAGTTCGATACACTGGATCACGTCGTGTTCAACTGCCGGACGTGAGCTGCTGAACGTCACCGCTGTGAGTTGGTGACTGGGCCCCTTACAGTTGATACAATCATAGATTGTAGGCTATCAGGGGCAGAGATATTTCGTGCGGTAACTGACTTTGTGATAAGGATACTCCAGCACAAAGCCAGGGAGAGGAGTTGAGAGACAGCCCCCTGCGGAGTTGCCGTTCGTCTGAGCTTGCACGGATGGCGGCAGTGATGAGGCATTGGGACTCCCTCATTCCTTCGCAAAAAAGAACGAGACGCGGTATGAGTGCCCTACACAGGCTGCTGTCACTAGAGGCATTGGCGCCAAGTCCGAGTCCCGACTTCTGGCGTGTGGTTCAGGAACGACATAGTCGGCTTGAATACCCCGCCCTAGGGGTTAGAGACAGGCAATGAAAACATCTAACCGCTTGGCTGACCTTTCGGACTAGACTTATGGCCGTCGGACGGGGAGGCGCTTTTGAGTAGACAACCCTTTGGGCTGTGCTTTGCTTTGTTGTGGATCCGACTCGGGAGATAAGGTGAAAAACAAAATCATGAAAACAATTATTGGTACAGCCTCCTTTACCCCTACTGCATTGCTCCCAGTAATAGCAAATGTACCTCCACCTCATCTCAGACGCCAGAATGTCATTTTACTACTCTGGAAAAAAATTACTAATGTAGTGACACCAATCATTATGGCCGTCAGTGGATAACTAATCTGAGCTTCAGATCTCAAAACACTGCATGGGAACTAGCCTAAAAGTTTATAGAGGAGAATTTTAGAGTTTACAATAAAGACAAATCTCGTGGGATGAAACCTGCGACTATCAATTGATACAGGCCGTCCTTCCGCAAGTGCTGGGCTTTGTTCTACGAAGATAATTGTGCTCAAACTTAATCGCGTAAGAACTGGATATGATGCGTGTAATTACTTTATGAACGAATGAAGTATGTCACCTACGGCTGATTGTGTGCGTGGTGAATCACTCCAAACTGTACATCTAATTAAGTACTGTCCACAGCAAGCATACATGGGAGATCCACAGGATGTTTATCGTGCTATCCTAACTTGAGTCGAATGGCTGATAAAACTAGATATCAATTTGTAGTTACACTGAAATTGGCAACTATACCTATATAGATATTACACATGCTTTTCTTCTATAATTTTTTGAAAGTTCAGCTATGATATTTTTGATGCAGTACATACAAGCACCATACAATAGATAAAAATAATAAATAAACATTACATTAAAGTGTGTTGTCATCTCAATTTTAAAGATTTTTTTACTCAGTTATTTTGATCCATAATGAAAAATACTTTCTATTTTTCACTACTGTCACGCCGGCATAATTCTCAGAACAAATGTATTTGTACGTGCACATGTGCGTACATATATATATATATAACAAAGTATTGTACTTAAAATAACATTATCTTCTTTATAATTTTCTTAGCTTCACAGTTCATGATAAAGAAAAATCAAAAAATAATTTAATTTGCAATGTGGTTTTTAATATGTGTTTAAACTACATGCTTTCTTATCCGTCCATATTTTGTGTAATATAAGCGTGTAATATATACATACATTTTATTAATTGTGTTGCTTATGAATTTTTGATTTGATTTTGTTCATTTTTAAAAAATTAATAATGAAAATGCAAGATGGTACAGCAATTGAAAAAATACTTTAAACAATGTTATATAACTTAATGAAATATAACAATAATTTTTAATAAACAGTCACGTAAAATTCCTCCTCGTGAGGGAGATCGTTACCCAATGTTAAATATGTTACATAGGTTTATGGTCGAACTACATCATTATCTAACCATAAACTCAAAATTTACCAAAAAATAATATATATATATATGAATGTCTTAAGCTAATTGAAAAATCAGGCTTACTGCAATGCGCCCGGCTAATTGGAAAATTATTATTTTGCAAAGAAATTATAAATATAATCTCTTTTTTCCCCTCTGGTTAGGGGAGTAATCCCATTTACGGACAAAGTGTCGGGCTCGCTAACTGGTTCCGCACATGTTACGGCGTATGTAGCCTGCGCCCTACCGACTAAACCTCCACCTCACCAGCCACACCCCTCCCGACACCGCAAACCGCATTTAATCATTAGTCAGCCCACTCTAATCAAACTTAACCTACGCTCTCTTCATTAACTTTTGCTCGCTAGTCAATAACGTAGATTAAGTTTGGTTAGATAATATTTACAACTTATATTTATAATTACAAGTAATAATGTAAATGCAGTATATTTCATTTTCAATTTAGCAGGGCGCACTGCAATAAGCCTGATTTTTCAATTCGCCTACGTCATACATATTAATATTATTATACATATAGTTAGTAGATTCGGATGCAGTTTATCATTAAGTTCAGGAACATATAATGGTTGCTGGGCAGGGGATCGCAATTATCATTTTCTAACAAGTAATTGCTGTTGAGGTGTCTTAAACCGATTTGCATTTACGGAATCCGACTGTAAGAATGACAGTTGAGAAAAGTATGGAATTCGTGTAGCGAATTCTAAACAAACTATTGAGAAATAACAGAAATTTAAGCGCTATGGTTTGCGAAAAACGCTGAAATATACGATTGTCTGGGATTACTAACCGTTCGAGAGGAGATATGACGTATTCACTACAACGTACAAAATGAGACTGAACAAATATGTAATTGATCTGGCTCGCAGTTTACCTCCTGGATAACAGCGAGGATGTTAAGGGCCTAAAGCGACTTCGTATATTAAATAAATAATTTCTCCGAAATTTATGGTGAATTAGCCACTCTAGGTTGTTGTGCTTCATCAAAATTCTTCATTTCGTTTTGACACTTACTTTTATTCGTTCTATGATTTGTTTCACTGTTTCCTTGTTTGATTCTTTGTGTGATTTATACGATTATTTTTTGGTGTTTTCATTGCTTTTTATGTTCGGAACTTTGGATTTTTATCAATGTTTTTGAACTAATTACTTATTTAACTAAATACTTTTATTTTGAACTAAATACTTATTTGTATGTAACTTTTTACATTTCTTCTGAGTAAGAATCACTTAAGCAAACTTCAGTACAGCTGGAAAAATTCTTCATTAATTTTTAATTATAGTAAAGTTTCTAAATATGAAAATGTGACACTTCCTTTTTATCATAAAACTTGTTGAAATTCTATGGACTTCAGTGTATTTAATACTTTCGATTAATTTGATTAAGAACCATACTTTCAATTTAATTTGGCATTTATTCTATCTATCAGATATGGCATTTATAATTTTCAATTTTTTTTCCTGGTATCTCCCTCCTTACAGATTCAAAGGAATTAATATAGCAATTTCAGTAAGCCTGTTTAACCTAATTTATTTTACTGTTACATTTTTTAACTCTCTAATGCAATCATTATTGGGATTCTTTTACTCTGTTTATAAAGCTTATCGCTGTAATATGAGTTCTGACATAGATACTCGTTCATCAGGACTTAACTTTCATTTTTTTTATTAATAGATTTAAATATACCCCAACGGTTGAGAAAGGACTAGAAAAATGCAAACTCCTTTAAAAGATCAGTAAAATAATATGGATACGTATAGTTCAACGTTACCATCGTGCCATCGATATAAATCTAAGATATAAAAACTCTTCAAAATAAAAAAATTGGGTTAGCACCCTCAGTTCTGTAATCTACAGCATTACATTTAAAATCTTTTCTATAATAATAATAATAAATGTCAGCACCTCCATTTACATATTGATATTAGACGAAAACAAAACATTGAACTAGTAACACGAAGTAAGTTTATGTTAAATTCTGCCTTGATCCAAGTCACTGGTACAATTGTAAAATTGCATTTATTCATGATGGAGTATACAAACAACAAAAAAATATCAAAATATAATTATTATTCCTAACTTTTTATAAAAAATATGAACATTTTTAAAAATAAATTACATAAATTCATCATTTAAATACGTGATCTTGCAAACAATATTGGTTTGCTTGACATTTCTCCCGCCACCACACCATTCGGTCGCCCTAAAGCATAAGACCGAATGTCTGTGCCACAAACGGCTCCTGAACCTCGAAACAGTTTAGCGACCAGAGTCCGACAAAGATCCTAGAGCTTACCTAACAGCGTGAGCGGGCTAAGCGCGGTGCCATACACCACCGGCTTACGTGTCCCAACCGCTCACTAGTCATATATTTACTAAAGTGGATAGGCGCACCCCTTCAGCTACTAAAATTACATATAACATCCATAAATTAAAATTTACTTCGTCTAGACAGCAATTTCCTGCCACACCTAGGTCATTGAATGCCAGCAAGTACCTGTCCACCGTATTAAAGCGCTTGCAGTCTTAATTGTCTGGTTGTTAGCCATATATCTCTAGGTTAGCTTCCCACAGGAGTGCGGTAGGAACCTTTCCCTTAAAAAAACTACTGATGTCGGTTGAACAAAGCAACCGCATCAAGAAACTCCCCACGGTCCAACACAGCGCTCGCCATATTGACTCGCCGCTTGTGAGCGGCCAATTTTCCTCTTGACTTTTAAGTTCCAGGGTGGCTCGGTCTCTCCCCCCCCCCCCACCAAGAGCAGCGCAGTCAAACATCAGATGTTCATTTGACTGGACCTACCCGCAGACGCACAAATCATCAGCTGCCAGGCGGAACCGAAACAACAGATATTGGTTAATATTAACATGGTTGGTGAGTACTTGGGCACCCGTTGCCAAACGATATAGAAAAAATATATACAAATTAATATTAATAATAATTCCTTCGTATGTCTCCTGATTGACGTAAAAGCTGAATGAAAGAAGAATAGCAGACATTTTAACATGTTTTATATATATGTTCATTCAGGCCAGAAGTGTAATTAATGTTGTGCTAATCAGTGTTTTCTAGATACATCTATGGTCTTTCGGCTACAAATTTAGTGTTATATAACTAACTGGTTATTATAAAGTGTAACCTTATATAACCAAGGATCAACGTGTCTACTGGCCCAAGTAACCCATTATATTACATAAATAAAAAAAAATGGATATATAATAATAACAAAGAAAAGAGAAAAAAACAAAATAAGTTGTTAAAGTAATAAACAAATAAAATGATGAAAGACTAATTTTTACTAAATTTAGCATTTAAACAGAAATAGCATAGAATATAAAAAATTTCCGAGACAAAAATATTAATTAATAAAATTTGATTTTAAGATGAATGACATTAATTTGAAAGAAATCGTCGATCAACTGCTTAAATAATCGCAAAACATATGATGGTATTTAAATTCCCATTAATATTAATGTAAAATCAATTCCGTAGAATTACTACATATTTTTAAATTATCTGTTTAAACATTTATCATTTCCAATTATCAAATCAACTAATTAGATATAGTAAATTTATAATCTAGAGCATCATATTATTTCAATATTTATTATGACCAGCCCAAAAAATTCACTTATATAACAAGAACTCTTATATAAAATTTCCCATAAAAATACTTCTGAAAATCTTTCTTTACTCTATTCCTAAGATTATATAAATTATATAAACTATATAAAGTACAATTCCAAAATTCCAATATTATTTTACCTTTGCTATCACGTATTTTGTGTGTGTGTGTGTGTGTGTGTGTGTGTGTGGGTGGGTGTATGTGTGCGTGAAAAGCAATACACACACACAATTTCATAGATGAAATGATTTTACATTATACCATCAGCAACTGACCGACTTAAAAGCTCTTGTCTTCAAAACCGGGATCCCTTATTTTTCGTTCCAAAGTTTTTTCTAGTATACCCCATCTCATAACTTCAGTTAGATTGATTTTGACGTTTATTTCATTACCATCAAGCGACAGTCTATATATGACAGTCTATATAATCTGTGTTCATTTCCACTAGTTTTTGGCTAATATTCAAAACTCTCTTCTCAGTGACTTCTCAGGTATTAACAGGTTTAACCTTATGAAATTGCAGCACATTCTTTCGATAATACTGTTCTGATATATCATTAACTTTATATTATATTATATTATATATATATATATATATATATATATATTACAGGTATTCTTGTAATAATGTTTTCTTTTTTCAAAGCTTCGATGATTTCTGGTTGTATCAGATAGATTTTTCCTTTTATTTTGGATCTTTCAAGACCTCACTTGAGATCTCAGATTTTAGTCCAACGGTACTTATATCCTCTGATATAAGAGCAAATTCCCTCATGTTGCCTTAAACGGATCCAACTGGTGTCAAATCTACCTTACTACATTGCAGACTTTTGTAGTTTATTTAGTTCAATAATTTATTTATGAAGGACAGGACCACTTTTTGACCTTCAAAAGATCAGTAATACTAAATAAAAAACCAGCAAAAGTAGTATAGAAGTAGTTATTATAGTTGGCGTGAAAAATTTAACTCTATCTGGTTCTAATTTACAGGAACTAAAATTTAAGAAAATCCTCTTCTTCGAGCAAGCATTCGTTTAGAATGAATCCTACTACGAATTTTTCACGCTAAAATGTTTCATCAAAGGTGCGTTAAACATTTTAATTAAGAAGAAAATATGTGGCAAAACATTCATTTTCATTGCAAAAAAGCACATAGGTAAAATAAATTGAAACTATAACCTCTACTCGATGAAGAATGAAAAATTTCAGTATGAAACAAAATGATTTACAATAATTTACCAGTTAAAGCTGAATTATTCTCATACCAACATTTTTCTTTGTCATATTGTGGCTTTTCAAGCATAACCTAAATTAATTATTTAACTTAGTTATTGCTAATTTCATAAAAAATAATATAGAATCTGATAAAATAGAATCTGGCTGACGTAAATGTATTTCAGTAAAATACTACCACTTAATTATTACAGCCTAAAATTTTCATTAAGTCGCGATATATCTTTGTCAGAAAGTTTTGAATCTTAATACAAGTAGATTCCTTCACATTAAAAGTGAAACATCATACTATGTTATCCCATCTCTTCGGCAGTTAAATGCCATTCCATTACATAAACACGCCTTCGAAATTCTGAACATTCTGGACCAACAGTTTTTTTTATCAGTCTTCTAAGAGGAAAATATTATTTAAAAAAAGAAAACCAAACAATAATTTTATTTTTATTAGTTCAAAAATTTTAATTCAATTTTATCTCATGAGACGGTTTTCTGTTGAATAAACCTATAAAATTAAAAGTTAATTTTACTTTTAGAACAAAAATATAAATGAATTTAAACAAATGTAAACTTAAATAAATAAATATGTTATATTTTTTTTAAAACCGCTACCATAAAATTTTCCATCCGCATAACTTAATATAACATAACATAACTTAATATAAGTCCCCTTTTAAAACTATTTCATAAAACTGATTCTTAAATTTAGAAAGAAGTGTTTGATTTGTCCTGCAAAAATCATTCATATATAAGCGTATTTTTTGGTTAAAAGAACGCTTAATGAGCTAATTTTCACCAGTGTTTTTAGATCATCCAAAATTTGAAAAAGGTTGAATGGAGACTACTTGTTTCTTCAATTTATTTTGTAAAACTGGCATAATGTCCTTTTTAAGAATGGCTGTGGAATCTTTGGGTGACCGGGTTTCATGTCTTCTTTAAATCATTGGTAATCATTGGTACCTTATATAATACATTATTTCTAGTAGAAATAATTTCTTCACTTTATTGCTTTACTTTTACATGTAACAGTACTTTTTATCATTGTGATGCATATAAAGCATCTGAGTTGCAATCGCTACTAATAAAAGTCTATTTCTCTGAGAGCAATATTGTTCGTAATATAGTGAGACCACTATCGTAAACCGAGCAAAGGTTACAGTAATAAGGATGAATGATTTCTGCAATTCTGAGAGTTTGGAGATTCCATGTGCAACAGATAATTGCCTCATTGAAGAAGGAAACTTGTTTCTTCAATTTATTTTGTAAAACTGGTATAGTGTCCTGGTTAAGAATAGCCATGGCATTTTTGGGTGACGGGGTTTCTTGTCTTGTTTAAATCATTTGTAAAATATGTTTTTGTAATTTATTACCAATTCTTACAAAGTATTTACGTTGTTTTCACAGCAGGATAGCCCTCAGTTAGAAAAAAAAAAAACATTCTTTTTATTCATGCTTTAGTTTTTATCGAAAATTGTTTAAAAAATATTTTGCGTTTGATCAAGTAGATTCTACAAAACGTTTTCTTATTATAGGAGAAAGTAAAAAGATAAATCTCCCCCAAAAATACCTTAATAGTTTATATTTCTCCCCACCCGGCTGGTATAGTGTTTAACTTCTCGTAGTAAATCTGTTGTATAAGATGTAAATTTTGAATTTTAAGGTTCTGAGGTTCAGATTCTAATAAACTTTAGTTGCTTTTATATGGATTTTAATATTAACGGTGGATACCGCTGTACATTGGTGATTGAAGTTCAATTAATCACACTTTCCAAGAATCGTCGGCCAGAGTCTGTACAAGTCTACACTTCATTTACATGTAATTCATATCATTCTCTTCTCATTTCGGCCATTGGGGGTTGCTTATTGTCTACTAATTAAACAGATTGCAACGTACACATTAGGAAAATAAAAATAAAAATTTATATTTCTTCCATTGACACTACTTCTTAAATGATGTCATAAAATATATATATATATATATTTATTTATATATTATATACTGTAAATATTTTTAATGTATACTCTATACGAATATACATATTGTTACTACAATATATATATATAACGAACGGTAACGGTTAGCAGCTCAGATTTCAGTGGGAATTCAGTATACATACGCGCCTGCACAGCGTCACTCCAACCGCGCAGTTCTCCCACTACAGCAGTGCTGCGGCCCCCATACACTTAGGCTCCAATAAAAGAGCATGAACGAGAGTTAATTTTTAATTCATAGCATCCCCACCGGAGCAGCAGGCTTGGCCGGCCCGCCGACGGAGTCGCTGCACGCGAATGCTACCTTCCCGCTCCAGTTTACCGGGCTTCAATCACCTTGACTGGTGGACTCAGCAGCAGGAGCCGGCTTAACGTGACATTGCTCGGGGAGAACCACATCGCACCGGCGAAAGGAGACCGACGCTGACCACACACTGTAGGGCTCTGGGAGCCACCACTGCCACGCTGTAATGGGGATCCAACTGCTGCTGAGAGGAAACCTGGTCTGATTTCAATGGACGAGCCGCAACTCCCCGGCTACAGCCAAGTCGACTTTGTCGGAGAGCAGCTTCCGGACCGAACAGCTCTTCTCAGAACTGACAACAAAATCTGCGATTTTCAGGACTACAACACGGTTATAAATTACAAAGAGCGGTCAAAGCCAATCGACGACAAAACGGCCGTTTCCAGAGCTGTCACAAGGTTATAAATTACAACGTACCATCGAAGCCAATCGACAAAAACCACAGCCCTTCTTTGGGCTACTGCCAGGTTATACAGTGCCACGTGCCGTTGAAGCCATTCGGCGAAAATATATACTGGATGTCCTTTAAAGATGTGGTCAAACTCTAGGAAGTGATTCTACTTAACACGTCCATTTGAATGAAGAAATTTCCATTGAACATAGGTCCGAAAACGCATATTGTGCTGTACGTCCCTCTGGCAGGCGGAGGTCTAGTAGAACTACCTTGACCACATGCTTCTTGCATGTGGTCAAGGTATGTGGTCAAGAAGGCTCCGTGTCATAGTGTATGACATATAACAGAGCCTTTCCGATGATGAGTTTCTGTCTCTCATCCGAGAGCAGAACACCGACTTGGATGAGGCTAGGTTTAAGGATCAGTGTAGGCTAACTCTCGATGTGCGGTAGAGATGACTGTGGTAATTTCGCTGATATTGGAAGTGATTTTCCCGAAGAGGTGGGAGTGGTTTGGTTCTGGTGTTACCCCTTTCAACAAGTCAACATGTTCGGGGTGAGAGGCGACCGTCGGCCGGGTCGATGTCTAAGCGGAGTCTGCGGTCTTCCCCCTTATCTGAGAAGAGTGAGAAGAAGAATAGGGTGGACATCCATTGCTCCTCTATGGAGGAGTTGTGTTCAGCTAGAATTAGGTTCGAGATGGTGACTTGTGTTGGCACCCGTTGAGTCTATGGGGAAAGGCGAGGAGAAGAAGGAAAATCCTAGTGATGAAGAGAAGGAGCAGAGGAATGGATTAGTGTCCCTTTTAGAATCGCTGAAAACCATGAGGGATAGGTTTCTGAACGCTGTAGATAAAAATATCAACTGGAATTTACAACAGCTTCAACAGAATTAGGTCAAATTTGTGACTGAGGTAGCCAACTATAAAGTAGACCCGTTGAGTGTGGTGCCTAAGACGGTTTGCAGTGTATGTAGTGCTGGACCTACGACAGGTATTGATGTAAATACTCAGACTCCTAGATGGGTAGGAGCAGAGAAGCTGTTGGATGAGAAGAATCTTATACTGGTCACTACTTATTGGGTTGACGATGTTTTTAAGGTGGTGCGTCTGGTGGAGAGCCCCTTTCCTGAAAAATGTGGTCGAGTTGTAATACGGCTCCTTGACATGCGTGTTGCTGTCCAGGGAACCAAGGGCAGGGTTTACAAGCTGGCCCAGAATGTCAAGAGCCTAGCCGAAAAAATCAAACTTAGAAGTAGTCAATATTTGATCCACAGCAGTTTTTTCTATGATGAAGAGATCGATGTAGGGAGCACGACCTATACGTCGGATGTGAAGATGTTGATGATTTGATAGCTAATGCTTTTGGTGCATACGGAATCTCGCCGTTATGGAATTGAAGGATTGCCCTTACTGAAGCGTCTGCTGGAGTGTAATAGTAGGCGTGCAGGGAAGAAAGGGCTCCTCTATCCAGAAGAATCTATTGAAGAACATACGGCGACAGAGCATGAGAAGCCCAAGGTACCATGTTGCAATGGGCCATGGAGCGTACCATGTTGACCAAGGCTGAAGGACATAGTTTTGTCCACCTATTTAAATCCGTCAGGGAAGGTGTAAACAAGGGAGTGGCTGAAGTACGCTCAGTTAGAAGGAGAAAAGAAGACTATGTTCAAATTCGTGTGTGGGCAAAGCAAGCAGTGTCACTGAAGCAAACCATCAGCTAGAAGGTCGAGGCCGATGCAGTCAGAGAAATTGTTTGGAAGTCACGCCCGGTGTACTATCATGTGAAGGATTTTAAGCAAGATCCTACCGCTGAAAGAGTGGCCCAGCTGGTGGCAGCGTGTGCGGGCTGCAAAGTTACCTCTCTGTGACCGGCATATGGTGTCTCCCGTAATTGCCACGATCATAGTTCCTGGTTTTGTTGTCCGAAAGTTGATTTTAGTCTACGTTGATGCGGACAAAGTTACGGTGATTTTGAGTCTTTATATCTGTGTTTTGAGTTGCAGTTGTATGTGTAACTTCTGCAGTTCTTATTGATTATAATTGAGTCCTTTATCAGCGGTAGCATCTAATATAGTCTAGTCGTTATCACTTCGACGAAGTGTTAAGTGGAATATTTGTTTGGGCACCCGCCTCAACGTGGCGATAAGATGGCAATGACTCCTGGTCATAAGTCCCAATAACGACTAAAGGGTTCGCCCTTAGTCCTACTCACGGTTTTCTTTAAGAGCGAGGGCATTGATCTGTGGTTTCGTGGCTACGTTTATATATTGCACTTAACTGATTCAGTAGCGTTGAAGAGGTGCATAATGTCATAGGAGAATATTTAGGGTCTCCGGCTGCCCATGCTCCATGCGGGCAGTTGTCACGTTTGTGGGCTTGCCCAATTTAGTTGGTAGGTAGACAGCGAGAATTTTGTTAGTTCAGCAGTAGGGAATCTTTGGAGGCTGGTCTCCACCAGATGTTCGTGTCGAAGGGACGAATCTTCGTTGACTTCGCATCCTGTCGCGTCAAGGAGTACGTTGACGTACAGCGGTGCTTTAAGTGTTGTAGGTTCGGCCATAGGGCCAAGTTCTGTAAGTATACATCGATCTGCGCGCATTGTGGAGAGGATGGTCACAAGCGTGACGAACGTCTGCAAAAGAAGAAGGATCCGTTTTGCGTTAACTGAACTGTAAAAGGTTGCGCAAAAAACATAGGCACTCGGTTAATAATAAGGAATATGGTTGCTACTTGAGAGCAGTTGAGATGTATTAAGGGCAGACCAGGATGTTCTGCCTCGCTGGCTAATGTAGTCTGTGGACAACCTGTTAGACCTATTAGCGCTTTCCGGCGGCGTTAGTTTGAGGTTGAGGAAGACAATTGTGTGACCCATCTAGCCAAGATCAGGGAGGCTTTTACAGCGGTTTGTGAGGTTTTCGAAGCTTTGGCCTCCAAGCACAAGTAGGTGAAAGCAGCTCCAAAGGTGGTTCAAGCCCCAGTTAAGACCAAGCACTAAGCTGACATGCTGAAGACCAAGAGCGAGGCTTGCAAGGCGGCTAAGAAGCCAGAGGTCCTATTCGTCAACAAGGTCAACAAGGGCTCAAAGAGCACGAGCCAAGCGCTGAAGCGTATTTCCGAGCATCCATTCGCCGTGACAGGTATCAGTTCGAAATCAGGACAGGCCTCTTACACGCATCACTTCGTTGTTAAGCTTGCCGTGATTTGTTTAGACCTGGTTGTAGTGTGTTCTTACTTTTAGTACAATGATCCCACTGAACAGCACTTGAAAAGATGGTATAGAAATGGTAGGTTGGTAGAGGATCGTCGTATTCTTATACGAGTTGATGCGAATGCTAAATCGCTTCTTTGGCACAGTGGGATCACGAACGATTGTGGTGAATTAATAGAAGGTTTCATCCCACAGCATCAGTTTGATGTTTTTCATGTAGCCGGTAAGTTGTCTACCTTGTCCGGCGCAGTTGGTTTGCGGAGGGCCTTCCATGGTACCAACATTGATGTTATCATGTGTAAGGTTATCCTCGGTAGAATTCTAAGTTGGTCGATAGTCGGTAATTTCGAAAGCGATCACCAGCTAATTTATTGATTAGATAGTTGGGCTGCGCGATATCTTTAGGGATGACGTTCCTGTTTAGCACGGTCGCTTCCTGCGTAGGCATGTGAATTGGCCTAAAGTTACAACTATTCTTGCGGCCAGGTTAAGAGTTTGTACTCAGTCTGAACAAGGTCCCGTTAGAAAACGTGGCAGAGAATTTTTCTTCTGCGGTAGTTGAAGCCGTTGAACATTCCATTCCCAGAAGCACGGGTTGTGACAGAGTAGCTGGAGGGTGGATTCGGGAATTGACTGCGATGAAGCGGATTGTTTGCCGGCTACGGAGAGCCGCAAACGTGATCGGCGTGCAGTGTTGATTATCGACAGAGTGTTGCGGATTATCGACAGAAGAGGACCGAGTATTTCCATAAGGTTAGGTCTTCTAACCGTGATTCCTAGGGGTCTTTTGTGCCAGAGCAAGGAAATAAAGACCCATGGGGTGTTGTCTATCGAGTACTTGGACATAAGCAGAAAAATGACATTCATCTGTTGGCTCTGTCGATGCAGGATGGTGTTGTTATAGATAAAGATTTTGTCCTCACTCTTCTTACGGACGATCTACTTCCAGATGATACTGAAGTAAGTGAGACCTCGTATCATCGACCAACAGAGAAGTGTCCGCTGGGAAATTGTAGGTTTTCGATCTGAGATTTTGTTTTCACAAATTACTGCGGTGAAAATCTTTCAAGTAATTTGTAGCCTGGATAGGGATAAAGCCCCCTGATATGATGGTATCAAAATGGAGCTCCTTGTTTGCACATTGTCCGTCATTGTTAGTCCTCTGATTAGGGTATTCAATAGGATGCTTTTTACTGGGCCCTTCCCATCTTGTTGGAAACAGGATGTGATAAAATTGCTCTTCAAAGGTGGGGACAAGGATCCCACAGTAATTTCCTTTTACCGTCCTCTGACGTTTTTGTCTGTAGTATGTATGGTTTTAAAGAAGGTCTTGTACCTCCGCATTACTTCTAACCATATGCTGATGGACAACCTGCACGGTTTCCGCCCTGGCAAGGGCACAGAACACGAGATTCATAGGGTCATGGATTTAGCATCAGCCAGCTATTGCAAGTATGTACTCGGTGTCTGTTTGGATATATCCGCGGCTTTCAATACCTTATGGTGGCCATCTACTTGTTTCAACTGCAGCAGCGTGGTTGTATGCTAAATGAGATCAGAAATCTGCCGAGTTACTTCAGTGACAGAACTGTCATCACGAAGGACGACAGTTCGGAGGTAGGAGAGACCCTGTCTATAGGTTGTCCACAGGGCAGTGTTCTAGGACCATTTTTCTGGGTCGTTGATTTCGATACTCTCATGAGATTACGGATGCCCAGTGGCTATCGCATCGTGGATTACGCCGACGATGGGCTGCTGCTGGTCGAAGGCAATTCGTGTGCGGAGATAGAACTCACAACGACACAGGCATGTAGGTATTATGGTTGTGGAATCCTCAGCTTAAGATTTTTTCAGTGCGGAGAAACCCAGTATGTAACCCGGAGCAACCCGTCATCCGCGGTCTGTGATGGAACGCCTTCTGATTAATTATGTTACCGTTCAGAAGTATCTGGTTGTCGTCCTTGATGAGAAGCTTCAATTCGAGCAACACCTCCACTTTGTAGCGAAGAAGGCCATCGATGCTTTCATCGGTGTCCGTAGGGTCATTCATCCAAACTAGGAGTTGAATTACCGTACCATGCATATGCTTTACAAAGGTGTCTGTGAGGCCATAATATTGTATGCTGCTACCATCTGGGCTCATAGTTTACTGTTCCAATATTATAGGGATATTCTTTTGCGAGCCCAGTGCCTTGTATTGTTAACTGTTGTCGGGGACTACAAAACTGTCTCGCAAGAGGCAGTCACTGTGATCGCTGGCATAAAACTCTTTGTTATTTTAGCTACGGAACGTACAAGCGGTATATTTCTAAGAAAGGGAGGCTTAGAAGCGAGGCTTTAAGGAAGGGAGGGAACCTTGAAGACCAAGGTTTTGACTCTTGGTAAGCTAGGTGGAACGATTTTCTACTGGTTGATACACGCATAGTATTTTACCAAATGTTTGGGAGTTGCGAGCGATTATAGTTGGGTTTCCCCCAATTGGCATATAACTCTATTTCTTTCGGGACATGGTTCTTTTAGGGATAATTTGGCTAGGTTTAGGTTGGTTGACTCCGGCTTGTGTCCGGACTGTAGGGGCGATGACACTGTAGGCAATGTCCTGTATATCTCTCCCCGGTACGAAGTTGAGCGTACCAGAGTTGTTGGAAATTGAGGGAGTAAACTCCTTCTTTGATCTGCGAGTCAACTGGAAGGACTCTCAGAGATTGGACAATTGTGGGTGGCTTCCTTGGATTTCTCGCCCTGCGCAGGACGGCCGAATGGATTTAGTAGACCAGAAACCCCGTGGCTAGTTACCGCCTCGACAATTGATTGGCCGAAGGTAGGCGCTTTGGCGGCTAGCCACGGTTAGTTACGTTTGAGGTGATTATAAAATAAATAATCTTTTGGCGGAACGGCGACAGCACTGCCTTGGGCATTGATCCCATGCAGCCATGAGGTGTAACGACATCTCGTCTATGGTTTATGAGGTGAATGTCACGCGGGACTCTGTGATGGAGCTGAGTGGGAGTTGGAGGTCAGTCCGCCTCCCCCTTCTAGACCAGACCGGAATCCATAATTTAACCTTAGTATGGGTTATAAACTTAACTTGAGTTCAGTAAATGAATTTAGGACTAAATTTCGTTGTTGTGATCTATATTTTTGTTGGTATTTTGTGTTTAATTTGCCTCGAATTTCGAGATATTCACGTAATTGGCTCAGTATAAGTAGAACTAGGCGCAGGGTTCGTGCTTCCGCGAACTCGGTTAGCTAGTTCAGAGGGATACGATGTAGGACATTCATGATGTCCGGACGAGGCCTACAGCGTAATCAAAAGCTGAGTTAATAAATCGCTGTTGAAAATATCTACCGAGGCATTTACATCGGTGGCATCCCAACGAGGCCAGGCTTATTAATATGAGATGTAAAAAGTCAGAGGACGATAGCTGTTAATGTCCATCAGGGCTA
Organism: Lycorma delicatula; assembly: GCF_047948215.1. Lineage (NCBI taxonomy): Eukaryota > Metazoa > Arthropoda > Insecta > Hemiptera > Fulgoridae > Lycorma > Lycorma delicatula. The sequence goes on along the minus strand of NC_134455.1, from coordinate 280,164,838 downwards.
GGAACGAGGGAGGGGTGGCGACCGGAACATCACTGGGCGGGTGTCTTCCCCAACGGGGTTGGGATCTCGAAAATTTGACGGCGGGAAAAAAGATCCCGGTGGGCTGGATCAACTGCCGTGTAATCCAGAGGGAAGATGAGATGAGGTGCTATAGATGTGGAGAGAGTGGATATGTTGCAGTGAAGTTTGAGGGCCCGGTCCGCTTTAAGCTTTGCTTCCGGTGCAACGGTGAAGACCATAATAGAAATGAAGTTCGACAACGTGAAGGGAACGTAGAGGACTGGGTGACGTCATATGTTAGGAGTGGTGGTGAGGGCTGCCATGACGAAAACTCAGCCCGCTGACAAGTTTTCTACAATTTACCACTAATCGGAGCAGCAGGGCCGTGTATGCATGCTGGGAAATGGCTACTGGGCTAGATACCAACATTATTGTGGTCAATGAGCCTGATCGGAGGATAATCGATGACACCAATTGGACTGTGGCGGCAAATGCTGATACGGCAGTACTAGTGGTCTCTGCGCCCTTGCCTGGAACGGGCTCAGGATCATGTTATTTGTGAGTCGAGCTATCCAGGCTGTTGGTGTATAGTGTTTTCCTCTTCCTAATATTGACTTGGCGGGAACTTTCTACCCCGGACCCGTCTTTTGTAAGCTTGAGGCGTGCTCGGCGGCTTACGGGTTGCAGGGTCTTTGAGGAGGAGTCGGTCAGTAAACACGGCTTGATAACATATAAGGTTGACGGAGGAGCCTTTCTGTAACGACAAGTGAGTATGAGGAGTACCCTCTTCGATCATATTAGAGTGGACCGGTTTCGGACTGTGGTCAGAGAACGGTATAGAGGTGGCCAAGAAAAGAAAATTTTCCAGCTTGTTTCAAAACAATACTGGTAAGAGGTTTTTATATTTATAATATTTAAAATTTAGAATTATAGTACGTATTACGTATGTATTACGTTGTACAGTATGTGGGAGATTTTTTTACATGTAACTGCAATATGAATAAGTTATGTGGTTACCACATTAAATTGAAGCAGATAAAAATTTACAATGTCCAGTTATTATTTTCAAAATTTTCGTTTACATCATAAAACTTATCATTTTATAAATTCAGCCTAAAATATATAAACTGCATCAGACCGTCAAATAGAAAAATGAACTGGATTTAATCTATTTTCTACTAAAATATTCCATTGATTAACATTAAATTTAACAGTGTGGCAGCAATAAAGGGAATCTCTCATTAAATATTACCTTAATTTACTACATCCCTGACTGCTAAAAGTTTTTTTCAGCAGTAATTTATTTTAATTGCATTTTGTTTTATGAAACAAGATTGGATCAATATAAAACCTTGATGACATGAATGTACATATAAATCTTTGTTTGTGTGTGAGTTTATTATCCGTGTAAGACAACTTCATCATTTGATAATGAAGCATTATTATTTTTAAAAAACTGGCTAATAAACAATAAAAAATTTTCACAAGTTGTTATACTTTTTTATAAGAAAATGATAAACTTTATAATTCTATTTAAGCATTTATAGAGATATCATAACGACTATCAAACTTCATTTATGTAGGTTTTTTAAACATACACACAAGCGTATATGTTACAATAACTCAACAATATTTTACTATATTTTTGTTTGTTTCTTATTTAATGAACACAATTTTAAACGCACAATTTCAACTTTTATTGAGCAGTGATTGCGGGAAAACAAATTATCTACTTAAATATATATATAAAAATTACTGCATTTCATTTAAATATCAGTATATTTTCAAAACCCTTTTATTTCATTCTTCCCCAATCTACTTTTATTTCCTCCCCTTCGAGTTATAGTTTCCTCCGCTAATTTTCTTTCTCTTAGAATTTCTTGTTTCACCATTTTTCTTGAAATAAAATAGAAAACGTTTTTTCACGTTTTCTATGCCAATACTGGTAAAAATTTTGGAATATCTTATAAGTCATATTTCTAACTTTTACTTCTCCAAACAGTAACTAAAATGGTCTTTGATTTTAAGGTGTCTAATATTTTATCCTACCACGTTTGCTTTACCTTTGTTTTATTAATGTATGTTTTATGCTCTATTAAATATACAGTAAGTATCGTTTGCAGTGACATCGGATATAGTGACAAAAAAATTTTATCTTGGTTGGTTTGGTATGCTGTTAATACATAAACACAATATGTATATTGTTTATACTCGTAATTACATCGGTTGTAGTGACAGATCGATTATTATGACTTTTTTCCTACTGCAATGCGACATTTTATCGCTTATTATGACGGACAAAAGTGACTTGTCAGTATCTTAGTATATCTACATTGTAGCTACAGTAATATTTTGACAGTTAAAATGAGTTTATTTTTCCTTTTTACCATATGTACTATATAGAATAGCATATGTACCATAGTTTTTTTTTTCTTATCTTCTTCCTGTACCAGATTATTGTAAACTTAAGCAGCCGCATTCAGTTGTTCTTTTGCTCAGCAAAAGACTTATAAAGTTTTCAAAGCAGCAAGCTGAGTTTCTGAGGTGTAGGCTGCAGCACTGGAATCTTTTAGCAGAAAAAACAAGTGTTACTATGTTTAGAACAACTTAACTATGTCTAGAACAACCACTTTCCACTTTTTTGTGAAAAAGAATGTGGCTTTTTCACAGCCACATTCTTTTCCTGTGAGCGTACCATATCGTGCGGGGTACAGGATTTTATTTGACGTATTCTGTTTAATTCATTTAATATTTATTTAAATATGACTTCGCGTAAAACAACGGGACCCTGAATTAAAGATTGAAAATGACAAAATACTGCTGCTCATTGACAATTGTCCGGCTCATCCACACGTTGGAAATCTTTCATGTTTAATGTTAGTGTTCTTATCACCGAAAACAACAGCAGTCTTACAGCCCTTAGATCAAGGCGTGGTCAAATCGGTAAAAGTCCACTACAAAAAACACCTAATTTTATAAACGATACAGGATTTAGATCAAAAAAGGAAATACAAATAACTATTCTGGATGATATAATTATGTTAGAAAGATCACGGAATGGTTTCTCCGCTGAATGTAAAAAAAATTGCTTTCAACATGCAGGAGTTTTACCGCAGGCTGGCGAAGTTACTTACGTCGCATGCGAAGACGAATCTTTTGCGAAATGGGGCAATAATCTGCAAAACCAATCAATCTCTAATGCATTGTTTGAAGATTATCAAGACGTTGACAAAAATTTAGAAACCCATGAAATTGTAACATATGATGATATAGTGGCTTCAGTACTAGCAGAGATAGACGGAAACGGGTAATGACAACGAAAGTAACGATGAATATATCGACGCGCCAAATCTTCCAGAAGTTGTAGCGGTAATGAAACCCGTTTGCCGGTTTCTCAGTTTTACAGAGATTGCTGATGAAGAAACAGAGAGTGTTAGTTTTGGTTTAGTAAAGGACCTTCAAAAACTGTATTAACAACACAAAATGTTCAAAACAAAACAAAATAACCGACTTTTTGCAGAAAAAGTAATTTTTACAATTTTTCTCTACCTTCTTTGACTCTACCGTATTTTTAATTTTATTGCATATTTTTTTTTTATATTATTTTATTACGGAAATCTCTCTCTATGTGATACAGAGTAGCTGGACCGAAGGTGCAACCATATCGGAGAGGTATCTGTCGATAGCCAGACTAAGGAATGATTCCTGAAGCAGGGCAGCAGTTCTTTCAATAGTTGTTAAGGGCGTAAGTCAGAACGACTTAAACGGCCATTTCAACATCACTCAGTCCCCTGAGTACTGCGCAGCTGAAAGCAATGGAAAATTACAGCTGCTTTTTTTTTCCAAGAAAATGTAGCTCTCTGCATTTTCATATGCCTTTCTTGGTAAAATATTCCAGAGGTAAACTAATCCTGCGTTTGGATCTCCGGGTGGAAACTACTAAGGAAGGGGTCACCAGAAAATTAAAAAATAACATACTACGACACACTTTCTCAAATTATCACTTTTTTGTTAAAACTACGAATTTGAATAAAAGAAACTTTGAATAAATGAGTTTAATAGTTAAATTTTGGAGTAATTAGAGTTTTTTAAGCTTATAGTTTCCGGCTATAGCAAAGAAATGTAAATATTTTAGTTAGTAGATTATTTTTTCAATGAAATTGAGAAATGTTCTGTAAATTTAAAAGCTTTCTTTAGGAAGTTGCTAAATATCAGAAAGTTAATTTGCAATTTCTGTAGTTGCATTGACGTTGGCAGAAATTTTTTAAGTACTTTTATGAAGTACTTTTTTTAAGGTACTTTTCTTTATTATAAGACGTAAATAGCTTAATCAGAAAACTCAATTTTTTTATTAAATTGTATTCTAAGTAAATTTTCTGAGTGCTGATATAACATGACACTGAATTATATAGTAACTTTTTGATGTAAATTTTTACATTGAGAACTGGAAATGAAGTAGATTAATTTCAAATATCATGAATTAATCGATAACTGAACATCTCTTTTTTGAAATTAATCATTTAGTCATAGACAAGTTGTAAACTTTACATATATAAAGGATCAATTTTTTTTTTGCAGAAAATGCATTTTATTATTGTTATCGATAGTCTAAACAGATAATAGCGAACTCATTTTTATCTTATTTTCTTCTATAATTTTTTTTTACCCTTTCTTACTTATTTACTAAGTCACACAAATTATCTTTCACAATTATAAAAATAGCACAAAGTTACAAAAAAAAATTATTTGCCATATTCTTAATTGATTACCCATATTTGCTTAGGATAATGTCTGTAAAATTTAACAGAATTTTTGAATACAAAAATTTAATGCGTAAGTTTTTTATGAACTTAATACAGCAAAATAGCAGTAACTTGTGAGCAAAATAGCAGTAACTCCTAAAATACATTAAATCGAGAAGAAATTACTACTTGAATTAAGAGTTTACTCTTCATTTTATTACTCTTAATTTTTTAGCCTTCAAAAATTTCATTTTGGTTTTTTTACTTGCCATCGGAATATTATTAAAATTTTATTTAGTGCAATCATGTTTCAGTTACTTTCACTAACAGATCTATAAGAAGATTTAGAACCAAATATTTTCTTAAGTTCTCTTAAATAAGCTCTAATAAAAGATTTATCCTACACCATTTTTAAAAAATGTAAATTTTATTACAAACCTTTAACAGCATATAAATTATAAACCGGTATAATAATCTTGTTAAGGATATTGGTCGTTAAATATTGCTAGAATATAGAGATCCTGAAAGAATAACTTTTTCAATAAATATTAATTTTATTCACGTGAAATTATGCATAATACCCAATTATATTTTGGAAATTTTGGTTCAATACACTCTTATATATTAATTTAAAGGAATTGGTTAAAAAAATATATAAATGTAATCCCCAATTTTGTAAATATTACAAATAATACCTATTTAAATATTAAATCCTTTTCAATTATTTCATGTAGCTAAACATTTTTCTAGTTTGGAAGTTAAAAAAATCATATAATTTGAGTTACTTAAATAACCAATCAAAAAAACTAAGTTACAAACAAAACTACAAGAAGAACATCATAAATAAATTATAACCCAAATTAATATCCATAATTTTTCGTTGGTTAATTGACCTCACGAAAAGCATTGTAGTAATCATTCTTACTTCTGTAATCAAACAACTGCATAAACGTTTAAAATAGAGTTGTAAATATAACTTTGAATAAAAAAATTAAAATAATAATTAACTCATAATTATGTTATTCAGAAAATATTAAACGTTTTGAAATTTATTACTCTTAAAGAACAATGTACTTGGTAACGCTCTCTTTCCTACTCGCATTATACTCGTATACAGGTATTTTATGCGCAATATCATACAGTGCAGTGACCATGGCAAATGATGTTTCATGCATCTAAACATTGAACGTCATCGATTCGAGATACGATAAAACGTCTTGCACTGGTTGCATCTTGTAACACATTAATGTTCTGTTGCATCGTGAAAAATATTTATTTTCTTAAGATAAATTACTTTAATTTACATTTTGCTAAATATTTTACAATTGAATTATAATCACCATAGTTATAAAAAACTTACTGTTCTTCAAAATATTATGTAAATAGTTAAATTTTAATGTCAAAACTAGTTCGAACAGCAGACCTCGCGTTTACACCACATGATACTATATATGCTGCTCATAAAATTACAGAAAAAGCATGAAAAAATGAGTAGGCTCAGATTAAAAAAGATTTTTGAAAATCCAGCAAACTGTGATTGTTTTAATTACTTAGATAATTATACTTTCAGAAAGAGTATAATTTTATGAACATAGATACTACAAGAATGCTAACAATTCTTGTAAACCTAAACTTTATAAAATAAGATTCTCTTCTAGCAGTAAACTAAGTAAAACGATATATTAATCCTTTTACTTTCCAAAATTCCTAATTTTTTTTAAATTTAAAAATGGAAATTGTATTGTTCTCCGAAAAAAATTTAAGAAACACTTGATGAATTACTTTAAATGTTTTTAAGAATTTAATAAATTACCAAAATAATCCCATTTTCCGTTTTATACGTGATGGATGTGAAATAACATCACAAATATATTATAACGTAATAATTTATTATGACATAGGACAAAATCATATTGTATTTATCGTATAATTTTTTAATATATTCTGTAAGATTTTTGTCGGTAAACAATATGTTGTGGAATGATAAAAAAGACCATGGGAATGGTTTTATCAAAATTTATTTAAAAATTTTACAAATTATGAATATGTGAAATGGGAAATCGGACCAAAATACGAAATGTCAAGTCTTTATTTAAAAACAAAAAATCCACTTCCCTTGAACCTCTGTAATTACATAAATAAAATTTAAACCTAGAAATTCTCGATTATTTAAGAATATTATTAGCACCTACATTCTATTAAAGAAGCCGTAATAAGAAAGGGAGTCCGACAAGGATGTTCCCTATCTCCATTACTTTTTAATCTTTACGTGGAACTAGCAGTTAATGATGTTAAAGAACAATTTAGATTCGGAGTAACAGTACAAGGAGAAAAGATAAAGATGCTACGATTTGCTGATGATATAGTAATTCTAGCCGAGAGTAAAAAGGATTTAGAAGAAACAATGAACGGCATAGATGAAGTCCTACGCAAGAACTACCGCATGAAAATAAACAAGAACAAAACAAAAGTAATGAAATGTAGTAGAAATAACAAAGATGGACCACTGAATGTGAAAATAGGAGGAGAAAAGATTATGGAGGTAGAAGAATTTTGTTATTTGGGAAGTAGAATTACTAAAGACGGACGAAGCAGGAGCGATATAAAATGCCAAATAGCACAAGCTAAATGAGCCTTCAGTAAGAAATATAATTTGTTTACATCAAAAATTAATTTAAATGTCAGGAAAAGATTTTTGAAAGTGTATGTTTGGAGTGTCGCTTTACATGGAAGTGAAACTTGGACAATCGGAGTATCTGAGAAGAAAATATTAGAAGCTTTGAAATGTTGTGCTATAGGAGAATGTTAAAAATCAGATGGGTGGATAAGGTGACAAATGAAGAGGTATTGCGGCAAATAGATGAAGAAAGAAGCATTTGGAAAAATATAGTTAAAAGAAGAGACAGACTTATAGGCCACATACTAAGGCATCCTGGAATAAAAGCATCCTTTTAATAATGGAAGGACAGGTAGAAGGGAAAAATTGTGTAGGCAGGCCACGTTTGGAATATGTAAAACAAATTTTTAGGGATGTAGGATGTAGACGGTATACTGAAATGAAACGACTAGCACTAGATAGGGAATCTTGGAGAGCTGCATCAAACCAGTCAAATGACTGAATACAAAAAAAAACTACATTCTATTAGTTTTTGTAGAAAATAATATTTTGAATTTTTCTTATATTTGAATTGCTACCAACTGTGCATCTCAAAACGAAGTAATCTTGCTTGCTATGAATCATATTCATACTGTATTTCCTAACCGAATATAATACTCCCATTGCACATAGTACTTGTATATTCAATCAGTTCCCTGAAAACAAAGTGTGTTAAGTTTAATGAAGTAAACATTAAATGATGTTTCTTAATCTCGCAATTTTCATTAGCTATATGTATTAGGAAAAATGTAAAATGTTGGACAGTAATCTTTATTTGTTCAGGGTGAAAATACAAAACCTTCCGCTGGCATTTAAAAATATTGTTGTATTTTAAATATTCCGGTAAAAGTGAATAAACATGAATAGAATCATGTGAATGTATATTTCACATCATACATTTTCACAATCACAAAAAATGTGTTAGGTGCCAATAATTTCAATTATGTAATTAGTAATTAACTTCATTTAAGTAGAAGATTAGGTGGACGGCCTCAGTGGCGCGAGTGGTAGCGTCTCGGCCTTTCATCTGTAGGTCCCGGTCAGGCATGGCATTTTCACGCACGCTGCAAATCATTCATCTCATCCTCTGTAGCGATATCTTACGGTGGTCCCGGAGGTTAAACAAAAAAACAAGTAGAAGATTAAGGAAAAATTCAAAATATAATAATAATAATAATAATATTATTAAATATACACAATTTTGTACAAGTTGTCTTTAATAAATGCGGTTGAATAGTATTGGACAACTACAGTAAGTACGACCTTATTATTTTAATTTCTTATTATTATTTAAACTTAGATTGAGTTTATTTTCTTAAAATTATCAGCTTTCCATAGGAAAAAATAAAAACTTTTTTTGAACTAAAATACTTGATTTACCAACACCATTATTTTTTAACTTTTAATTTATGATAAAACTAAGTGGTGTGAATTTTTCCATTATAAAATTTACTACATATTATAGATTATAATCCAAGTCATACCTAACTTTTTTGAGCTAAGAAAATTCTCATCATCTGGCTGCTATATTTAAACGGACTCTAAATCTGAAAGTCACAATAACTTCAATAAAATTTGTTATCAGTTAGTCCAGTTTTTCATAAATCTGCTACAAAATAAAAAAATACAGTTATAAAGTTTAATTTATAAACCTCTGTGTGAAAAGGCATTTAAAAAAATAAGTAGTATTTTTCTTTAAGTAAGGATGTTGTAGGAGTTATTCCCTGGAACCAAAATTATTATTACAATTTTTTCCAAAGAATTATCAAGTTTGTTCTTTGATGTGATTTGGATATACATTAGGATTACACCATGTAAATGTAATTACATTTATACTTCTTTTATGTAGACGTATTTATTATTATTTTTTTAGTTGATCATTTTATTAATGAATTGATTTACTGAAACATTTATAATATTATTTAATACATATATGTATCTCCAGTGTTTTGTCCCATATAAACATATACCTATATATATATATATATTTATATAAATTAAATTATATTAAAAATAAATACGTATATGCTTTTAATATTGTGACTAATCCGTAGGAAACAGGTAAAATGTCATATAACAAATAATGATAGTAATAATAATTACTATTATTACTATCATTATTTTTTATATTTTCATAGGTTGCTTTTCAGACTGTTATATGATGCTTCAGAACTGGGTCTAATATGTATTATATTATTATGATTGTATTTATACAGAACATAAGTTTTGGTGATCTATGTCAAAAATTAACATGACTGTTTCTGGGTGATTGACACGAGATTAGAAAAGATCTATTTCCTTAGTGTACTTTGGCATCCAGCATTTAAGACAATTAAGTAAAATTGGAATAGTTTCTGTTTATTTCTTGTATGAAAACATTTTCTCTTTTTTTTAATATGTATCTGTGATTATTCGTCAAAAGGAAAAAACCTGTTTTGTACCCATCTAATCATTGCAATCAATACGAGCCAATAAATCATTGGATGATTAGGCCAAAAAAAATGAAGTTAAAACCAGCCACTTTCTCTCATCAAAGCTTACGATATTAATTACTGATTACTTAACCGGACAAAGATGAACGCAAAATTATATTTTCTCATTATGGATCTTTACCAAATGTAAATTCATTTACCATGTATGACTCTTCACTAAGTATTGATTGTGTACATCACTCCATTAGAAGCACTTTCTATATAAAAAGTAAAATTATTGTATTTTTAACACAAAAATATAGCCACTACACATAATATTTTTCTAACAACAATATAATATTTATTTGATTTTTGTTCCCGTAATTAATTTTATTTCTTTCCTACAAAATACGTTCGTTATTTATAAGCAGTAATATAACATACTGCATTAATTATGCAATGCTCCTAAATTAAAAAAAAATATACATTCTTCATTTAAAACGTCATTTATAAAACAAAAATGTAGGTTGTGTAGCAGGATTTAATTTCAAAAATTCGTTATTGTTTTCATTAATTTTAAAAGTAAAAGAATTAAAGTTTCCTACTGTCCTTCAAATTACGATTAAAATACAGAATGCTAGTTCGAAATTAGCATTTTACAAGATATATAGGCGTAACGTTACATTTAAAACATTTAAAAATAAAAATACACAATACAGAAAAAGATAAAATTAAATTTAAAACATAAATAAATAAATAGTACCCATAAAATACAGCTTGAGGTAAGTTTCTTTTAACCCTGCTTACACAACCTGAATTCTTAAAATAGAAACAGGAGAATAAAATAAAGTGTAAATAAGAATTTTTATCGGTTGTTAAAAGAAAAAAAAATACCAAGATGTTTTTCATAAACTGGTGTTATGCATGACTATTTTGTACTATCATTTCAGACGTACTAATCTTCTGACCAAGTTATGTTGCATTTCTAGGACAAAGAGTTTTGTATTTTGACAAAATTTCCAAACAAACCATTTCCTATATTACATTTTATTTACAATTTACAAATTTCTTCTTACATGTTGCAGACTATCATACCTACAATCAGTATGGTCCCATTTAAATAAATTGATGAGCAACTTTTGAGTTAATTTTAAAATCAATCACGTAATTTGAATAAGTTAATCAGTAATATTTCGTGCTAGCCGATTTGAACAAAATCCATGAAAATTTATTTTTAAGTTTATTTCAATGTTTCTTCTCACAGTACACACATTAAACCTTTCTTACAAACAAAATTCATAGTCATAAGACTATATCACCATTTCCTTATTATATTTCTTTCTGACGAGGGAAACAGAATTTTCTAATACTTTATGACTTTATTTTATATTACTTATTTAATATTGTAATTTTTTGTTTACGCTTCCATTAAATTTAGGTTTTGATGAAATTCATTATTAATAAATTATATATTAAATTTTTAATAATATGTATTTGGTGAAAAACAGAAAAAACATTTTCAGTCCGTATCTCTTATTCACAATAACTTAAAATTTCGTTTTACATTTTCAGTAGAGTTAACTGTTTCTTTAAAAATTATTTCCTATCTCATTATAGTATCAAAAAGAAAACCTGAATAAAACAAAACACTAATCATTTTTTCATTAATTTAAAATTTATACAAGGGAACTAGTTATTTATTAAACTATGCCACGAAAAAAAAACATATATGCAATGTTTGGTTCGCGATAATAATAAAGTAAAATTAAGATCTGACCTCAGAAAAGTCGTATTAACGACAAAGAAAACTTATTATTATCTTTTTTTTAATAGTTATTTCATTTTACTATCTAATACTGATTCATCTAATTATTAAAATCATATACTGCTGGATAATTGTCTACAGAACAACTATAGAAAGCCCAAAACTTAATCAGTAAAAAATACTACTATCTTGCATTTAAAAAAATTACATTTAAAAATCATTTTTGAATACGATTTGATCCATATCCCACGCTCAAGCTTATGTGGCGATATCAATCAAAAAATACAAAAAATAAAAATATTTAATTATAACAATTACGTAAAACCATTTTATGTACTTCTTCTCCTTATTTATCATCCTGAATCTTTTTGTCATCCCTCAATCAATCCCTTATTGTAATTATTTCTTTCCTTCCATCCATTACTTTTCCATAACCCTTTAAGTTTCTTCAGCCCTAACCACATCTTTCTCAATGCATCTCCTTTCTAACTTTATCCAGCCGCTACTTGGTCATCCTATTTATCTGCTGATTCTTTTAATATTTCCAAATCATATCTAAAAATAATTTTTCCTACGCAAATTAATATTAATATTAATAATAATTAATTTTTCCTATCCATAACATTTTCTTTTAGAGACCTTATTTCTACATTCTTGATATTTTTCCGCTTTGTCACGATTGTAATTCATATAAAACGTTTCATCTGCATACATACATTCGTTTAATTTTTGCTCTCTTGTCAAGCGAAATATCTAGAAGGGGAAGTATGATAATCGGTCCAATTTGGACATATATGGTTTTCACCGGATCTTGACGTTTTGACATCTAAGGAACCAAAAAACCGGATGGAAATTTTTCGGTTGTTCGAATATACTTGTGTGTGTCTGGTCTTGCACACCTTATATCACCAGAACTACTTGATCGATTTTGATCAGATTACTTCTATAAGTGGGGCATTGATGCTATTAAATTTTCAACTTAAAAAATCAAGGGGGGAAGGTGAGGCTATAGAGCAAGATCATTCCCAGTATATCGAGATTTCGCGTAATTAAGATCACATTTTTCTTAGGCACATTTGGCAACAATTAAAAAATAATAATATTTGAAAAATCACACACCTACCCAAAATAATGATCTAAACTAGTGGCTAAGTTGACAAACTGCGTCAATAGTATTCCTTGTCAGCACAAGAAGCGCTAGTGCTCGATGTGGAGCGCTTCCACTGACATACAGCTGTTGTAGTCCTCTGTTATGTTGTGACGTCACAGGTGAGCGGTAGAATTAAATAAATGACGAATAATGTTTAAAGTGTAGAAAAATAACTTGTCTGGTTAGCTCTCGAACTCAATAGTCCGGTTAACTCGATACCGGGTGTATTAAGACTGGCGGCTTCATCTATTTGCCAACCATATAAGCGAAATTTGTTCTATGTAAATTGCAAAATTACATTAGTTTATTTAGTGTAGACCGTCACCGCTACTACTTTCACACCCGCGCGAATTAAATACGCTACGAAAAATTAATATTATATATATATATATATATATATATACAAAATGATAAATATTTTCAATTAAGTTGTATAAGTCGTGCATCAGAAAAAAACAGCAGTTGCACGACATTCCCAGAAAGCGGCTTTAGCTGTGTGACAGGAAAGTTCTACAACTGTGTTGCTGGCTTTTTTCCTGTTCTTTTGTAACCCAAGCATCTAACCGTACGTTAGAATTAGCAAGAACATCATGTCTAACACTGCATTTCCTGTCGCTTTCTTATTTCCTACTTTATCTTTTACAGTCTGATCAAAATTTATTTCTTATCTTTACCTGTCTTTACAATTCTCGGCCAAATAATTCAAATATTTTATGACTTCTAAATGTTTTGTTTACTTATTTTAAATGATTACAAAGCTTTAAGGGAAAAAATGGAAATAGATTATTTCAACTGTGTTTTTAAGAGATTTTACAAGATTTTTTTTTTAGTTAGCCACACTGAATCCACCATTTTGAATTTTATGTGATAAACATCTGATTCAGGCTAAGGAACCAGAAACTTCTTAAAATAAATACTACGTGTTTTTACTAATTTCCCGTTAATTGTGTTTGCTATGTTTGGTTTTTCTTTTTGGCCGATATTAAATCCACTATTGAAAAATTTTAATTTTTTTATTTCTAATCCCTCATCAGATCATCTTCCTCACAAACTGGAATATCTATTTCTTTTCGTGATTTTAAATTTTGGAGATATCATTTTCTAACAATCTTTGCTAAAACTCACTTTTTTTCATGAAATGCTTAATTTAAAATAAGTTACAATAACGACTAATTTTTGTTTCATTTTTGAGCTCTTCCTATATGACACGAACATTGCACAATTTTATCTTACGTTAAGTTTATCTTGAAATCGTTGGTAGAATTTTTTTAACGTATCATGAACGTACCAATGTAAGACATTATATAACGTTAAATCGGATATATATTTCGGCGTATCTACCAAATTTATACATACATTTTTTATATGTATTAATAAAATGTAATTTGTATTCTATTTCACAGATTACCTACAACATTTAATTTTAATACATCTATAAATAACTCTCATTAATAAAACTTAGGTATTAAAATATTTTTATAAATTTGTCTACTTCATATAAAGATCAATTCAAATTATTGTTTTATTCGGAGTTCTCCTGTAATCAGTAAGACCTAATAACCAATAGAAATCTATTTAGGAAAGTCATTCGCGTGTTGTCACTTACTAATTGTCTCTAATCTTCAAGAAAAGTTCGGTACTTTTCTATCGGTTAAATAATTTTCTTTATTGTTACATGTGGAAATTTGAAACATTATTGTATTTTTTCTTGATTAAATAAATGATGTGTTTATATACGATAATGTTAAAAAAAAATACAGTTTGATAGGCAGTTTAAATAACTTTGATGGTTGAGTTTGAAATTCAGTGTTCAATAACAGAAAAGATAACTAAAAGGATGAGTTGGCAGGACAGTCAGTTCAAAGACCGTGCCTTCAGGTTGTCATGGAAGCAAGAACCGTGAAATGACGGCGGTGATCTAGCTGGCCGCCGTGAAATTGATTCGTTATTTCTCGCCTACACACCAGAACAGCACTCTTATCAAAGACCAATAAGCCACCTAAATGATGTACAGTTTGTTAACGCTACATGGTAATTATTTTAATACTGTGTAGACCTACTTAGTAAACTTTTCAGCTACATAATTCAATTTTGACAATTACTAATTACAATTTTTTTCTAAATCAGTACTCGATCATAATTTATTTTAAATTTCATAAAGAATAGAAAATGTTTGAACAAATCTTTTCCGATTAATTAAATTTATAGTATATGACAACTGCCACTCTGTATGACTAAAACAGAAAGATAAACTATTCTCAAGAAATTAAGTTTTTTTGAAAATTGCAGGGTCATTAATAAAAACTTTCAATCTTTTTATACTAGTATTAAACATTAATGAACGCAAAATAATACTAATAAATGGTTTATTATAATGACAATACTAAATGAAATAACAAATACGTAAACTAACAATACAACATATACAAATTTAGAGAGTAATGCTAGAAATAAATCTGATATTTGAAGAAGATATTGGAAAAAGTTTTTAATCAAAGTGGTAGAATATTAGAGGAACTTTCCATCAGCATTCTTAATTCGTAATGACATTAATTTAGGAGGAACGGTAGTAAAAAAAATAAAAATAAAACGTTGGTGTCTCATACGCGCTCTTGTGGGTTCAGAATATTATGCTTTGGTACATGCATAATAAAACTAAACTTGTTTTATTTTTTTATACATATATACCAAAATAAACATATAAATTTAAGTTTTAAGTTCGAACCCCAGTAAACGTTTTGAGGTAATTAGAAAACATTCTGACAATATAGGTTATTAAGAATACCTCCTAATCTCATTTATACCGATTTATAAGTAGAAATATGGAAAAATCTGGACATCTATTTTTTGATGTTTAAAAATCAGGAAATTTATCATATCATATAGACAATTACTTTAACCACCTTCCCAAGATTTATCCTATAAAAAGTCTTTTTTTTCACTAGATAAAAGCGAATATATTGAACATATATAAGATTTCTTTCAAAATTTAAATTTCCTTACCTATGACTTCGGAAAATAAAGTGTTGAATAAGAAAGAAGTGTATAATGGAGTATTTTGTTTAGTTTTAGCCTATATGTACAATAGATTTCGATTTCGTAATTTATTTTACATAATAGTATAAAAAATAACAGAAACTCGTACGGTAATAATATTTCTAAATACTTTAGTCTCACAATAAAAGATAAATATATTTACCCCTACTTTAACTTCCAAGTTATTTATGTAGATGAAAATTATTCTATAAATTTTTGTTGTACTATGAACGTACGTATTATATTAGTATTTGAAAAAAATTCTGGGAATTCAGTCAAATCTTTTGAATTTAAAAGTTAATAAAATAACATCACCCCTAAGGACAAATAATGTATTCAATCATTCTCTGTAATGTTTTAATATGAAATGTTTTTAACATAACTTCTTTAAACTTTGCACTCTGTCAGGGACATACTTGCAAATTCTTCATTTTATGTGTGTGTTTGTGTTTTCACTTTTTATTTTTCTACAAACAACCCAAAATGAAATGAGTCAACAATATTTAAGTACATTATTTTTTTTCAATTTACTGACAAAATAATTATTCAGTATACTATTAAATAAAGTCACTATTTGCATTGGTTTTTGTAGAGAAAAAATTTGGGAAGAAAGTGGAAAAAACGGAATAGAAAACAGAAAAACGGTTTATTTGCTTGGTACAAAATATAATTACGTATTTTTATATGTTAACTGAAGCAAGCCTGCTTCCAGTGTGTAGATTACACTATTATTTTTAGCATATTAAGAGGTAAAAAAATTATTCTTTTATAACAAAATAAATAGTTATTTTATTCTTTCCAATTAAAGTTTTTAGTTTATAACTGCTTTTTTTTGTTCTGTTTTTTTTTCAACTAATATTTTTACTTGAAATAATATGTATTCTTCATTTCTATTATTTTTATTAATATACATTTATTACATATACTTATTATTATGAAATCCAATGGCGTTTCCAAAACCTGAAATAATTAAAAGAAAATGAAATAATCATTAAAATTATAACATTCTTTTAGATAAAAATTAATATTTAAACTTACCTTGAAATTTTAATTTATCCAGAATAATAGAATTCAATGAATCATTTATAATTTCTTCCCGATAATATTTTTGACTGATCAAACCAAAATTATTTAACAAAATAACGTATTTTTATCTACCTTTCACATTCAGACTGATGTTTTCAGCTAACTACTTTATACAGTAAATTCGCTACTGGTGGATAAGTAAGATCTTAACCACAAGATCTTACACAAGAAGAATTTTAAGATAAAAAAAATAATTTCATCATACTTACTTTTAAAACCTTATGCAATACACACACACGCGTACGATGAACACGCGCAAACACAATCACAAGCGCACGCGCATATACTCGTACATACATATATGTGTGTGTGTGGGTACTACACTACTAAAAGTGTATTAAACCATTAAAAATACTTTGGTAAATATATAGCTTTGGTATATATATCGTCGTAATGCATCTTGCTTTATTAGATATATTACGTCTTAATATATCTTAGCTTCTTAGGGAATATTTGTTTGAATTTGGAGAATATTAAAAAAATAATTTTATCGATTCAAAATGAGAAACATTTGTTCCAGCATCGTCTAAAGATTTTCGATAAGCATCTTACAACCATGTACCAGTCGACTAGAAAGAATTTACTTTTTAAATAATACTTTGTAAAATAGACCTTTATAATAAATATGATAATTTCCTTTTCTTCTGGCTTATCAATGTAATAGTTAAACAGTCAATACTTCCTTGAATTAAAACTCTAAGTACAGTCCATTCCAAAAAAATTATAGACGAGTTGGAAAATTTGGCAAAACTAGTCGTCAATTTTTATGAGATAATATCTACTTTTACATTTTTCATTTGGTTTTTTCAACATAAAATATCATTTTTTTACTGTTCTAAACATTGTTTTAAATATTATTTTTTGCTGTTTATAATTTGGAAAATGGACAATTTATTTTTTACCTTTCCGGTATATCTGTTTTTATAAACAGATATAATTATATCTGTTTTTCAAGTAAAAAATTACTCTGATTTTCGGATGAAACTTAATGGAATAAGTTACAATCTTAAAAATTTCGAATTGCTATCGTTATTTTTATTTTAATGAAAGTGCTTTTCATTCTTCTCAGTCTGAGTTAGTATGATTTAAAAATTCATCATGTTTTTTACTTCAAATAGAATTACCTATTTTGCAATATACATATTTTAGCGTAATTTTTACTGGATATTTTCTTTTAAATCTTTTTAAAGAAAGCAGTTTGGAAAAAGTTGAATTATAACGTAATTGTATTGAAAGGAAAAAATCAGAAGTCTTCTCTTCGTTTTATTGAGTGTTGGGTAGAGGTGAGCTTACCAATTTGATCTTTTTCTATCTTGAACCTTGCCCTATCATAGTCATTATTGTAATTGCTCCAATTGCTTAATATAATTGTAATTGCTTATTGTAGAGTATTAACTAAAATTCTAATTTAATTAAGCATATATTAGTGATCTATAAGAGAAACTGTGCAGGATGTTACTTAAGGAAAATTACAAAATTTTATTATTTTGTTAAACCTATAATGAGTGCGTTTATTTTGACCGCTGGCTAATGACAACATTTTGAAAGAATTGTCCAAATTGAATCAGAGAAAAGAAATTGCTGAGGGTGAGAGACATAACCACCAACTTAAGAACATACAGTGATTTTTATTTAGTCATATCATTCTGATATCGAGATAAAAATAAAAAAATATTTACTAACTGGTGAAGTTTTGTTTAAGTCCGAATTCTAAAAGAACGGAATTCCGAGCGTTACATATTTGACAATTAGTTGGGTAATATGATACAAAGATAGGAACATGTTTTTACTCTATGCGAGATGCTTATTTTGAGTACCGATTCACAAAAAATTGTATTTATTGCTTTCTTCACTCCAATTATTGCGCACATCTAGACTCTGTATTAATTTTCTGCCCTTCTGCTGTTTTTATACGGTAAATACAACAAATTTAACGAAGAATTTTCTTCCAAATTAACACCTTTGATAATAGTATTTCTGTTTTAGCCATAAAAATGGCTAAAAGAGAAATAGTATCAAAGGCTAAAAAAATTCTACAACTTCAAATATGGCAGTTATCTACGACTTCAATTAATTTAAAAAAATAAAACTCTTTAAATTAAATTCAATTTTTATAACATAATTGTTATTGCATAACATTTCCTTAATTGAAAAATAGAAATAAAAAGCATAAAAATGACTTTAATCTGGAAAAATTCTAGACTGAAAAAGATTATTAGCCAAGGCAAATACTGCATAAAACAAGAAAAAACACTGGCATATTAAAATCTGTACGGATTCAAGAATATCATTAAAGTTCATTACTGTGAACATTAAAATGAGGAAAAATAGGATATTATCGAATTAAATTTCATCGTTTAAGCCTCTATTTTAACCTACTAAACCTACTACTATTTAAACCTACTAAAATGTTTAATTGCACACAAACATGTTGTGTAGATTTAGTCGAAACTTAGCTATAATTTTGTACCGTCTAGTTGTCAACATGAATGTGTTTAATAAATAGCCTAAATATTAATATTAATATTTAACAAACAGAATGAAAGGAGTAGTTAACAGTGGAAACAGAGGCTTGCTGCGTCAGTGTTGTCTAATTGGGGAATTTATTTCATATTGACACAAAGTGAATATTATAGTATACTATCCGTTTAATTATTAGATATTGTAAACAAAGTTTTTAATATAATTAATGTAATTATTATTTAAACTACAGTTCTATAACTTAACATTATGGTTAGAAGAAAATCACTGAAAATACAGATTTGATCAGGTTTTGATCATCAAGGTTTCAGGTGTTTGTACAAGAGATGTAGTTCTTTACAGGCCTTCATAAACTTGTGGAAACTGTTTCAATTTGCTTAAAATTTATAATAATATATAGATAAAACTATATATTACATATTGTTGTGGTGATAAAGGTTTTTCATTTTTTTTTTTTTCACGTATTATTTTCCGAATAAAAAAGTAATTTTATCGAAATTTTTCAAATTTTTCTAATATGTGTAATGAGTTGTGCTTGATGTCATAATTTTTCACAAATAAACACATCTTCAATCGGATTCAGGTTAGATTGATAGGGTGGTAATCTTAAATCGAATCTGTTTTATAAATCAGTATTTCTTTACCTTTTTGTTTTGTTTTTTTATCTCTTATGATTCAATTCACAAACTTCCAGCAAGTGATAATTATGTATTATTAACAATTTCCGTATTTTTGCTTTCAATGAATTGGAATCTGAAACCAATTAATAAAGTGATTT
The DNA here is from genome assembly GCF_047948215.1 of Lycorma delicatula. NCBI lineage: Eukaryota > Metazoa > Arthropoda > Insecta > Hemiptera > Fulgoridae > Lycorma > Lycorma delicatula. The sequence continues at coordinate 280,144,733 of NC_134455.1, read as the reverse complement.
CTTAGACGGAGCGTTGTCGATCACTCTGCAGAATTAAGTGGTAGTGTAAAAATTTACAGAAATTAATAGCGAAGCCACAATTAAAAAGTATATTTACAATGAAAAAATGAACTTACAGAGCACATTACCTATTTATAATAACTGTAATGATTTTTCAAAATAACTACAATAACTGCCATAACTAATAACAATAAATAACTTTTGTATCATTTATCGTTTCAATAACACCGCGCCTAAGCAGCTTTAATGAATAATTGTTTCTTTATATTATACCTGTTACACGATTTCAGGTTTTTTTTTTCTTAAACTGCATATAGTATGGTTAAAACATAAGTTATGGGATAGAAATAAAAAGGAATAGAAAAATTGGGTTGCAGAATCTCTTTTTTTTTAAATTTGTATAATTATTTTCGTAATATAACTCGTGTAAAAAAAAATAATAATAATTAACCGTATGTAACATTAACATGTCATCTGTAGACGTTTTACATCAAATTTTCAATAGTACTTTGATTTTACATTCAATGTTGAAAACATATTTAAATATTAACGATATAAAACAACTTCAAAGTTGCGGGAAATATCAAGAATTAAAAGGAATTTTTAATAGGCAGGAATCCTGCTGCAGGCTTGCTATCGTAGTACGAAGTAGCGAATACAAAGTAAAAAAATTACCTACCATTAACTAGATTAGTATTATTATAACTAAAATTTCATAAAAGTTTTCTAACGATCTTTTATTAAATCTATAACCTAAAATAAGTGTACTGACATTTCTTTTACTGTAAGCGTTTTTTCTTTTGTTTTGTGGTATGAAAGTCTTACTTGACTTAATATAGTTGATTGTACGTTTATAATTATGAATTGTCCTAAAATAATGAAGAACGTACAACTTCAAATTACATTAAGAAGTTGATTTGAACAGAAAATGTTATACACAAATTCTACTTGAGATAAATTGTACAAATTGTCTGAATCACTCTAACAATTTTAGAGACTGAGTTTTTAACCATTCTATCTGTGAACAAATAGCCAGACTTGAAAAATTTTTTTACAAAAATTAAATTCAATCTTTTATTCCATTTGATCACTGAACGTAAAAATAAGAATTAAAAAGGATTAATCACGGCCAAAAGTGCCTCGTAATGCGACATTCTGAGTCATTCTTACTTTTAATCTGAATACTAAGAAATAAAACATTTTTATCTGTAGATTTGTAAATTAAAATCAATATTTTTGAATTGTATGGCTAAAACAAAATATTTTTGGATTTTTTTAGATTCGAATTTTCAAATTTATAATTCAATGATAAGCTTTATGTTAAAATATCTCTATTCAGAAAAAAAACGGGAATGTTATTTTTTACAAGCCTAATAATAAGAATAAAATAAATTCGAGAAAGTATCGTGCAGTTGGAAGCATGATACAAATTAAAAATTTTATAATATTTTGTGATTTTTGAAAATTGTTCTTTCCATAAACAATGAATTTTAAACGTTTAAAATGTAAAGAAACATAAAGTACACAAAGATGGATAATAATATCAGTAAAAATGTCCATGCACAGACTAAATTACTACAACAATAATTGGTAGAGGTCTTTCTATAAAATAAATACTTAAATGCTTTACAAACACTAGTTTTCTATCAGTAACATATAACCTCAATTTCATTCGAATTCTTACATAAATTAATTCAGTCAATTTTAAAGTTTTTATATTGACTACCATAAAAAAATACGTGTAGTACGGATACGTAAATTAACCTAATAAATTTACTCCTAATACATTTCTAATATCACATCAAATATTTTTCATGCTTGATCAAACTCATCATTTTATATGTTAAACTTACGTATTAATTTCATTAAATTTGAGTATTAAATTAATAAAATTTCAGTTTTATTTTCCATGTGAAAATTTATAATAATTTATTTTGTATTTCTATTTATAACAAATAGAAACTAAAATTGATTTAAATATAAAATAATAGAAAAATTAACATTTCCAATTAGAAAAATTTGAATTATGCCTATGTAAAATTATGATACTTTGTAAAATTGTTTATATAACAACTACTCGTATATAAATTCTGCTCAAGAATCTGTAAACTCAGGTAAAGTTTAATAAATTATTTTTTTAAATCTAAAAATTTCCAATTAGTTATATATGTTACAGAAGAATAGAATTTTGTAAACGCATGTTTTTATGTGGACACGTAAAACATGAGTTTTTTTAACGTTTAAGGCCATTAAATGAAACTCAAACTGTAGCTAAAACTAGTTTATTTCGTTTCCCTAAATTAGTGCTTGGATAATCACTTTGCAAAATTTTTACTTACGCGAAATAAATCAGGGAATGTGAATGAACGATGATGAACATAAAAAGAATTGTTTCTAGAACTGCTATGACTTACGTAAAGTAGTGGGCACTGATTTCAAGGACATATTGTAACTAATTCAAAACACTCTAACGTATCATATCTGAGAAAATATTGCAGCGCCAAATAGCTAAACATTACTCTTTCTTGCATTCAAATAAAAATTTTAATTACATAAATGCATTTTATGGTAAAAGATATTCAGAAGTCGCTTCCAAAAATAAAAATTAATTCCGTGAAAAAACCTCTTTACACCCAGCTGTAAATAAATCGTTGTATTCTTATTATTTATGCTTCTAGCTAATTAAAAATTTGCAATAAAAACGTAGTGGAATATGTTTTTTCTAACAAATGGATTAGAATTTTTTTTCTGTAATGTATCAACCAGAATTAGGTACCATGCTATTGTGGAAAGAAGGTAATAATTAAAATCCTAGTGTAAGCCTTAAGTATTTTTTGAATGTTATCTAAAATTATTATTACAGAACTACCTTTTAACATTTCCGAAAACAGCATCAGTAAAATAAAAAGTAAATATTCATGGGTAACAGAGTTTAATTTTTACACATTAATACCATGTCCTACGGCTAACAAGTACATAATTGTCGCATGTTTGCGGTTAGAAATGGATATTGACAGAGAGCACAAGTGAAAATTCTTACATATACAGTTTATATTTCTGATAATATATATAGTCCGATTTACTAAAAACTTTATAACGACAAATAGAAACTAAAATTGATTTAAAAATAAATCAATAAAAAATCAACAATTCCCTTCATGTAAGTTTTATTCACATTTACTGTTAACAAAATAACTGTCCTAATTTTTAAAGAAAAGAGTAATATACATTCCCTCCTGTTCACAATTAACTTACCGAACAGCACCTTGTTTTCAACCACTGCCCAAAATGGAATACTCGTTTACGCACTCTTCACTCGTTCGTTACCAAACATTTTCTCCTAATGTTCCGTAAATGATAAACCGGTTTTATCATAAAATGAATTAAAAACATTAACTCCGTTGGTCCCCGGTAATATTTATATCTCTTGACTGGAGAAAGAGTACCCGACCCATCGTTTTGATTGTTCAAGCGTAAGAATTTCCATTGTCTGCACGTCCAGACTTCTTGTCACTTCTCGGCGGTTTAGCGTAAGGAAGAGGAAGACGATTCTTCCCGCTTTGCTAAGGTAAGGGAGCCTTTTACGGCGGTGTGTGAGGGCTCGAAGCTTTGGCCTGTAAGCCCAAGGAGGTGAAAAAGGTTCCTAAGGTGGTCTTAGCCCCAGCGCAGCCCAGGCGCTATGCTGATGTGCAAGACCAAGCATGATGCCAGCAAGGTGGCTAAGAAGCCGGAGGTCCTTTTCGAAAACAAGGGAGAGGGCTCGAAGACCACGAGCCAAGAATTGAAGTGTGATTTCCGGGCAGCCCTTCGTAGTGACCGGAATCACCTAAAGATCAGGGACATTAAGGAGACCAGCAAAGGGCTGGTAGTTGTTGCTGAGAACAAGGACATGGCAGTCAAGAAGCATGAGGTCAAGGTAGATCCCAAGTGTTTGAGAAGGTGCCGTGTCATAGTGTATGACAGAAGGGAGCCTAACCGACGACGAGGATCTGTCTCTCATCAGAGAGCAGAACACTGATTTGGACGAGGCCTCGTTTAAGGATCAGAGTAGGCTTGTCTTCAAGAATGGTAATAGTGATTCCGCACGGTATCACGGAGTGTTTGAGCTAGGGCTGGTCTCCATCAGAAGTTCGGGTTGGAGGAATGAATCTTCGTTGATTTTGTATCCTGTCGCTGCAAGGAATACATTGACGTGTAGCGATGTTTTAAGTGTTGTAGGTTTGGCCACAGGGCCAAGTTTTGTAAGTATGCGTCAGTCTACGCGCAGTTAGGCGAGGAGGTCATAAGCGTGACGACTGTCCGCAGAAGATGAAGGCTCCTTCTTGCATTAATTGTAAAAGGTTGCGCAAAAGTCATAGGCACTCTGTCAATAGTAAGGAGTGTAGTTGCTACTTGAGAGCGATTGAGATATACTTCAACTCTCTTGATGGTTTTCAGGCTGAAATATGTTTTTCGTTGGTGATAGCAAATCCGCCGTACTCTGCAGAAAGTCGATACATAGCGTCTTAATACGGCAGGCCTCTAACACGCATCACTTCGTTGTTAAGCTTGCCGTGAATGGTTTAGACCTGGTTGTAGTTAGTTCGTACTTTCAGTACAATGATCTAACTGAACAGCACTTGGAAAAGTGGGATAAAATTGGTATGTTGGTAGCGGGTCGTCCTATTCTTATACGAGTTGTTGCGAATGCTTAATCCCTTATTTGGCACAGTGGGATTACGGACAATGATGATGAATAACAGAAGGTTTCACCCCACAGCATCAGTTTGATGTTTTAAATGTAGCCGGTGAGTTGACTACCGGTGCATTTGGTTTGCGGAGGGCCTTCCATGGTACCAACATTGATGTTACCATTGGTAAGGATATTTTCGGTAGATTTCTAAATATGTCGGTAGCCGATGATTGTGAAAGCGATCACCGCCTAATATTGGATAGGTAGGCAACACGATGTCTTAAGGGGTGACGTTCCTCTTCAGCAGGGGCGCCTTCTGCACAGGCAGTCGGATTGGCCGAAGTTTTCTAACGTTTCTTACGGCCAGGCTATGAGTGGTTAAAGCCACAGAACACTCTATCCCTTGGAGTACGGGTCGGGAGAGTGTAGCTAGATGGTGGACTCGGAAATTGACTGCGATCAAGCGAACAGTGGGCCGGCTCAGGAGAGCCGCACAGCGGGCGGATGATCATGATCAGCGTGTAGTATGATTGCGGATTATCGTCGGAAGAGGACCGAGTATTTTCATAAGATTAGTTATTCTAAACTAGATTCCTGGCGCTCTTTTGTCCAAGAAAAAGGCAATAAGGACATGTAGGGTGTTGTTTATCGAGTTCTTGGTCATAAGCGGAAAAAAGACATTCTTCTGTCGGCTCTCTCGGCCCATGATGTTGTTGTTACAGATTATAATCGTGTCCTCACTCATCTGACGGACAATCTACTTCCAGATGATACCGAGGTGGTGAAACCTCGTATCATCAAGGTGTCCGAAGCGAACTTGTAGTTTTTGGCTCTGAGATTATGTCTTAGTTTTGGATTTTATTGTTATTGATTTTTTTTTTTTTGAAATAGAAATTACTGAGGCGGAAGTCCGTCAAGTAATTTGTAGCCTGGCTAGGAATAAAGCCCCCGGATATGATGGTATCACGGTGGATCTCCTTGTTCACACCTTGCCTTTGATTGTTGGTCCATAGGCAAGGGTTTTCAATAGATTGCTGTTTGCTGGGCATTTCCCAGAGTGATGGAAGTGTGGTGTGTTGAAATTGCTCTTCAAGCGGGGCGACAAGTTTCTCAGTGTAAGTTCCTCTTACAGACCTCTGACCCTCTTGCTGTTAGTAGATAAGGTTTTCGAGAAGGTCTCGTACCTCCGCATTAACAGTAAGTTAACTTTGAACCATATGCTGATGGACGACCAGTACGTTTTCCGTCCTGGCAAGGGGACAGAGCACGCGTTTCTTAGGGTCATGGATTTGGCATCACCCAGCGAGTGCAAGTATGTACTCGGTCTCTTTTTGGATATATCCGGGGCTTTCAATACCTTACGGTGTCCATCTGCTTGTTTCAACTGCAGCAGCATGGTTGCACGCTAAACGAAATTAGAATTCTCTCAAGCTACTTTGGCGACAGGACTGTCGTTCTTCGTGACGGCAGTTCAGAGGTAGAAAAGACCATGTCTAAGGGTTGTCCACAAGGCAGTGTTCAGGTCCACTTGTATGGATCGTTGAGTTTGATTCTCTCATGCGATTGCGGATGTCCAGTGTCTGTCGCATCGTAGCATATGCCGACGCTGGGCTGCTGCTGGTCGAGGACAACTCGCGTGCCGAGATAGAGCTCAGAGTGACACAGGCATGTAAGGTACTAAGGTTGTAGAGTCTTCAGCATAAGATGGTTTTCAGTGCGGAAAAAACCAATTTGATGTTCTTGAAGGGTCGTCTAGCCGACACCCATCATCCGCGGTTTGTGATGGACGGTCTTCCGATTAGGTATGTTACTGTTCAGAAATATCTGAGTGTTAACCTGGATGAGAGGCTTCTCTTCAAGGAGCACCTTCAGTTTGTAGAGAAGAAGGCCAGATGCTTTCTTCGGTGTCCGTAGTCATTCTTTCCGATTGGTTGTTGAATTATCGTACCATGCGTATTATTTACAAATGTGTCTGTCAGGCCATAATGTTGTACGCTGCGCCAGTCTGGGCTCATCGTTTATAATTCCAATGTTGTAGTGACATTCTGTTCCGAGCCCAGCGTCATGTTTAGTTGGCTGTTGTTGGTGACTGCAGAAATGTCTCTAGAGAGGCAGTCTCTTTGATCGCCAGCATAAAACCCATAGATATTGTAGCTATGGAATGTAGCAAGCTGTATATTTCTAAGGGAAGCCTTCTTACTTCTGGGCGTATGCGAATAATCGAAGACCAAACCTTTAACTCTTGGCAAGCTTAGGTTTAACGGTTGTTTTAGTGGTCGATACACCACATCTGCAGTAGACTAATAGAAAAAGTTCAAGAATTAATCGTGAGCCAGAAAATTGCTGTTAATATTTAATGGGACTCAAAATGTTGATAAAGAATGTTATCAAAAAAAGCTCTCAACAATAAATAATGAACATATTAAGAAACTAAGCAGTTTCTTGTTTTCTTGATATCGAGGAGATATATCGAGGCTAATTAAAAATATTGAAAATCATTATTTTGTTACATAACAATCCACGTACGCATATGATCCACACACAGTTTAAAAGTTCGAAAAAGCAATTTTAAGGTAATGGCTCACTCACTTTCTTTAGCGTTGGTCTAGGTAGTGTGGACCTCTTTAGTGCATTCAATGAGATATTAAGAGGGCGTTTGTTTATTCTCCTCCGACCTAGAAATGAAGGAAATGATGCGTGCGTCGCTTGTTTCTCGATAAAAAATAATTTTTTTCGAGGACAAAAGCGAAACGATGGAACGATGCAACGATGGAAGAAATACACTGAAAACAAGGGGACTGTGTAGAAAAATATAGGAAGTTGAAATGAAGATTTATAGTTGCTGCATTGAGTCTTTTAGTAATAAGTTGAAATATGGAAATACAAAGGTAGTCGAGTTACAGAAAACTAAATAT